>NW_003546277.1:236107-254852 GCF_000090795.2 Amphimedon queenslandica | reverse complement strand
GTCTGAATGCTGATCTAGCTCTCTTGCCATTCTTGTCATTTCTGGACGATCTTTGTATGAGTTCATGTAAAAGTATGTGGCAACATTTGGATTGGCATCCTTCACCATTTTCATGACACGCATCATATCATCTTCATCATCCACTCCAGAGACAAGATCACTTTGAAACTTCTCAATAGTAACCATAGGAAACTTGGCAATGGTTTTGATTGATTCCTCAGAATACAGGCCACTCTCATTACCAGAATGAAAGAACACTGGTAATGTATCCCATGAGAACATTGGTAGCTTTGCAGAACAAACTACTACCATCAAAGAGAAGAGAAAAAGTGTGCTACTCATTGCCATTGCTTGAGTTGACCTTCTATCATTAATGAATCTGATTATCAAAAGCAATGTCATGTGCACGCATAGTGCATAAGCAAAACAATCAGCTCATTAATAAATGAATAAAAGTAGCTACAGTTCACTAAGTCCCCCATTTTATAGTTCCAGTGTTAGTGCTCGTATCAAACTCAACAGTTGTTCCACGAGAGAATTCTCTCCTCCAGACACCATTCTTGTAAGAAGCAGGACCATTAGGAGCTCCCAGTGGCTTATCATATTCTGGCTTCCATACTAAAGCACTGGTGTCATCATTATAAGTGCTCCAAGTACCACATCCGAAGTAGCTATATTCTCCAGCTCCAATAAGAAAAGCAGCAATATGATTAGTTAAATCTCCATTACAGTCCTGTGTTATTAGTACATGTTCTTGTGTAACTTGCTTGTACATAATACCAAGCAATAAATTATTAATAGAGTCATTGTTTGGAGCAAAATATTCATTTTGCACTGCTTTTACATAAGGTTGACCAGGATACTTTCCAATTAAAAGATTATCATCACCCAAAGCATTCTGAACATCCTTTGTAAGTTGAAGTAGACCATCTCCCCATGCCTTCTCCTTCTCAGGTGACAATGGTGGAATGAAAGTAGCATTTGTATGCTGAGAGGAGTCGCAGTAGCATCCATCACCATTTGTAGCTTTAACAGCACCGAGACAAAAGTTAAGCCACCATTCCCTTACTTCAGGATTAGATACATCATAAGCATACACATCTTGCCCTCTAAGTTTAACTTTAGTTCCATTACTGTCCCTCAGGTACCAGTCTGGATGCTCGTTAAGCTCTCTTGTCATTCTTGTCATTGCTCCAATAACTTTGAATGAATTCATGTAGAAGTATGTGGCAGCATTTGGATTGACATCCTTCACCATTTTCATGACACGCATCATTTCATCCTCATCATCCACTCCAGGGATAAGATGGCTTTGTGCTTTCTCAATAGTAACCATTTGGAACTTGGCAATGGTTTTGATTGATTCCTCAGAATATAAACCAGTGACATTGCAAGAATGAAAGAACACTGGTAATGTATCCCATGAGAACATTGGTAGCTTTGCAGAACAAAGTACTACCATCAAAGAGAAGAGAAAGAGTGTCCAGCTACTCATTGCCATTGCTTGAGTTGACCTTTATCAGTCATGAATATGTCTTTTACATAAAATTAATAATACATAAGCAACACAATCAGCAGCATACTTAATTAAGTGAACAATGATAACCAGCTATTATTAATCCCCCCATTTTATAGTTCCAGTGTTAGTGTTTGTATCAAACTCAACAGTTGTTCCACGAGAGAATTCTCTCCTCCAGACACCATTCTTGTAAGTAGCAGGACCATTAGGAGCTCCCAGTGGCTTATCATATTCTGGTTTCCATAGCAAAGCACTGGTGTCATCATTTGAAGTGTTCCAGTGGCCACATCCAAAGTAGCAGTTCTCTCCAGCTCCAAGTGAGAAATGCTGCTATGTGGTGAGTTAAATCATCATGACAATCATAAAAGATTGGTGCATGAGCTTGTACAACCTGATCAACTTCAACACCAAGCATCAGTTCAACTATCGAGTCATTATTTGGACGAAAGAATTCAATTTGAACTGCTTTGACATAAGATTGATTTGCAACTTTCCCAATGAGCAGTTTGTCATCACCCAAAGCATCCTGCACCTCTTTAGTTAGTTGAAGTAGACCATCTCCCCATGCCTTCTCCTTCTCAGGTGACAATGGTGGTACAAATGTCATGTTTGTATGTTGTGAGGAGTCACAGAAACACCCATCACCATTAGTAGCAGCCACAGCAGCAAGGCAGTAGTCCATCCACCATTGACGCACTGCAGGATTAGAGACGTCATACACATAAAAGGAGGTTTTGCCAGTTTTCATGACTTTAGTTCCATTGCTGTCTCTCAGGTACCAGTCTGGATGTTGCTCAAACTCTCGCTTCATTTTCGTCATTTCAGGGAGATCAGCATACGAGGCCATGTAGAAATAAGTTGCAGCATTTGGATTGACATCCTTCACCATTTTCATGAAATTTATCATTTCATCATCATCGTCCACTCCAGGGACAAGATAGCCTTGCCATTTCTCAACAGTGACCATTTGAAACTTGGCAATAGTTTTAAGAGACTCATGAGAATAGGGACCACTCGCATTAGAAGAATGAAAGAACAATGGTAATGTGTCCCATGAGAACATTGGTAGCTTTGCAGAACAAAGAGCCACTGCAAGAAAGCAAAGACAGAGAGGCTTGTATTCCATCAAGAACATCATTATGGAGTGACACTGCCCATAACAAATGAATAATGTTAGAATAGGATACACGTGAATATTTACAACTTATAGCTCTAAGATTTTAACAATCTTTATTATTCAAATGATTACAGTATAATAATAATAGCTAAATAGCAGCAGTTTCTAGTTATATCATTTTCTCCAATACGTCTGTGAAGGATGAATGCTCCTTTTGAATTTTAAATCAATCCCCTTGTTCTTTGGTATGTGAATATAGCGACACTTTTCACCAAAAAAACAACCGTTAGTCCTCCAGAAACGACACTCTTCAGCAGTTTTAGTACTACAAAAAAGAATGAATAGAATACATTGATAGATATTGAATTATTGATGCCTTTCTGTAATGTAGAATAAGTTTGAGTAAATAATATTTAATGATAGTAGGTATGAACATGATTGATGTATCTGAGCCCATTACTAAGAGCTATAACAAGGGAGCTTACAATTTAGGAGCAGACTTCTTTGGATTTTTAAGATATTGCGAATAATTAGGATTATCCGGAACTCTTAAATAAAGAGTGCAATCCTCTAGACAATAATCCTGTGAGAGATAAATACAAATGTAGGCAATAAAAAGACAAAATACATGTACATGTAAATCAGCAGCAAACCTGCATCTGTTCCAATGCTATGGCAGTATCTTCTGAAGTACTAAACTCAACAAAAGCACAATACTTCTCTCCTATTATGTGGACTCCTTCTACACTTACATACCTGTATCAAAATACATATAAATAATAATAGGAATACATGTACATGTACATCCGAACCTTTTAAAAGCATCGAAGAGCATTCCTTCAGTAATAATGGCAGGATTGACATTACCAACCCACAGGCGATTACCAATACTACAATAAAGAGAAAGATGTGACTAATACCTCTCTTTATGTTCTGTTACAGCTTACGATTGTCTAACTGGCCTGGTTTGCTTTGGGCTCTCTGATTCGCTAGTTGTATCGGATCCTGGAAGGCTACTACTCTGTGGCCGCTCATTCTCAGTAAGATCAGAGGATCCATCAACATCACTCAGTATGAGGCTCTCAACAGCTTTGTCTACATCTTCATACTCACTTAATGCAGTCCTTGACTGCTCTTCACTGAAGCCCATCTCCTTTAAAAAATAAAGAAAATTATCTTACTTGAGAGTTCGGTAGTGTTTGACTTTTTTGTCAACATGAGGTGGGCAAAAATAGTTTATGAGGCATTGCTTTGAAAAACTTTTTAAAATGACAAAAAATCTAATTATAATCGTAATCAGCTCAAACTTGCTACACAACATAAGAACATGTATATGTATCAGAAAATGTTGTAAAAATGAGGAATTCTCTCCTAGTCATTTTTGGCGAAATTTGGCCCGAGACACTGTACTATAGTACAGGGACTTTGGTCTGATTTTGGAGTAACTTTTAAAATTCACAAAAAATCTAATTTTAATCGTAATCAGCTCAAACTTGCTACACAACATAAGAACATGTATATGTATCAGAAAATGTTGTAAAAATGAGGAATTCTCTCCTAGTCATTTTTGGCGAAATTTGGCCTGAGACACTGTACTATAGTACAGGGACTTTTGCCCAACTGTTAGGTAACTTGCAACTTTTAAAGAATTTTCTTTTACCATTAATCTTTTTATCTGGGTTGCCTGCAACTGTTCCATTGCATCAATATAGTCAGGATCATGCTTAACAGCCATTTTAAAACATTCCTCAGCTTCTTCATATTTCTGAAAATAAGATAAAATGGTATTACAATAAGAAGAGAAGTGATAGAATATGTAGCAGAAGAGTTTGTGTGCATGAACATGTACTTGAAGCCCAACAAGTGCTTTCCCTTTCCTAAAATGTCCTTTTGGCCAATCCTCATTTATTCTCAAAGCTTCGTTAGCATCTTGAAGGGCACTAAATAGAACATCACATTTAATTAAATTCTATAATGCCAGTTGCTTTTAAAACACTCACAGTTTGTAGTCCTTCAAGTGTTCATAACAAAAAGACCTATTCCCGTAATACCTGTCAACAAGAAGAAGGAACAGATGCAATCAACTTAAGCAGCAGATCATTAAGCTCACCTCATATCGAAGGGATAGTGCTGTATAGCTTTGCTGAAATACATAACTGCATCATGAAACTGACCCTCTTTAGCAGCACTATTACCCAATACTGCATGAAAAGAAAAATAAATATAAAATACATTTATAATTTATGAAATGGAGGGCATATACACAAATGTACATTAGCTATACTGCTTACCAGCCATTCTTCTACTTTCATCAAGTTCATTACCAGCTCCATTCTACAGAAATTAACTCAATAACAAACAGGATTCCAAGCATTGCCTTACCCTTGACATAGCTTCATGAGTATATTGTTTAGTACGGTCAGTACCAGGTGGATTCTTAACAATAGCAGTCTCATTCAAGGTACTATCCATTGATGACGTCATTCTTTCACTTCTTCCCTTTCCCTCAGTTTCAATATAAGTATTACCACCATCATAAGAGCCACTACTCTCACAGTTATAGGTATACTTAGTCCCTCCAGCTCTCCAATCATTGTTGATATTATAAACCTGTCTTCCACCTTTTGACTGGGCTAGTTTAGCAAGGCGTGGCGGGAGATCAGGCTGGAAATATTTCCCGGAATTTGATGGGTTTGGTTTAAAGGTGACCTTATCTCCGCCCCAATAAGTACTTTTCTGTGTCTTTCCCACTTGTCTTTCTTTATGGTAGCCAGTATTGTTAGATTTTCCCTTCCCATTAGCCAGAGATTCATCATTCACATGTATCTCTCTCAATGGTTTCTCAATAGTTTCCTTTGGAGTATCAAACGGTTTCTTAAAAGCAGCAGCTGTCACCTTGGTCAAATGAGCTTCAGTAGAGCCCATACAATCAACTGAAACCATTCTTCTATCTACTGAAGCCTTCTTATTACCAACAGTAGTAGCACCATGATTCCCAGTGCTACTGTATTCAATGGAATTATTGCTTATTGATCTCTTAGGGCTTGGGCATGTATTCTCAGAGACAGAAGAAGCAGTGCTTCCTTTGCTACTGATGGAGCTCTTACTAGTTGTACTGCTCATGGAGTCTCCTCTGGTAAAGGTCTCAGCTCCTATGCTGCCAATTGGCTGGTCATTTATTGCAACATTAACTTTTGAAAAGAAAGACCCAGTTATGTCCAACTGTACACAAGATATGATTGGTGGACATAAGAAAAGATATCAAAAAAGACAAAAGAAAGAAAAGACAGTACAAGAAGGAAGGGTATATGCAGGTATTAATCCAACAGCAAATGGACACACACATACATAATCAAGGAAGAGGTATAATAAAGACATAATTTCATGTAATTGTATAAAACTATCAATCAACTTACCCCTTCTCCCATGTCAGAAAGAAAGGAATGAATGTCATCTGATACATCATCTTCATCATCATCATCATCATCAATAACATAACCACTGGAGGAGGAGGGTTGCTTCTTCTTGCTAGTATTTGTCTTCATAAAAAAAACACAATCATAAGTACCGTTTACACTACAAACCAGTTTGGATCAAAGTGGTTCAGAAGCCAGCTTAATTGTGTCTACAGTACCTGTGGTTGAATCAGTTTACCATGCTACATTGCATACATAATACAGCTACTTTAGCACTTAAACCGGTTTGATTATCTCAAACAACCACCTACCTAAGGTGGTTTAGATAAGTCAGTTTGTGAAATTGTCCACACATATAAACTGATTTATTTCTAAACCGGTTTCAAACCGCTTTGAGAGCATAGTGTAAACGGGGCTCTAGTTACAATAACTAATAATAATTACAATTAATTTAATTATAAGTACAATGTAAACTGTAACACAGCTACTCTATGACCTTTACCTGTCCTTTCTTTTTCTTTTTGGCTTCTTTCTTCTACAAGAGAGAAAGCTTCCTAGTGAAAATTGAAAATTAGAACTTTACCTTCTTATTCTTTTGCTTTCTCTTTTCCTCTTTCATCCTTTCTTCCTCTTCATCTTTCAATAATTCATCAGCATGCTTTGATGCCAGCTCCATTGCCTATGGAGTGAGATGAAGAAGAGAAAGTGATAAAGTAACATTTAAAAAGAGAGAGGGGAAGACTAACTCTATCACTTGCTTCCAATTTCCTATCCACAGCTAAAAGAAAAGAAGAGGATTATAATTAAAATGAAGTTAATTTATTTTTAATACTACAACAATGTGTAATTGTGCATGTGACCATGAGTATACTACAAAAGATACTATGGGAGCTATAGTCCATAGATACCCACACACACAATACATGCATTATACATGCACAATTGTACATTCATGTTTCCTTTCATACCCAATTAAACACACACAAGTGTCATAACATGACACATGACACATGCCAGCATGTGGTGTCATGGTATCAAGTGTATTCTGAATACTAGTGTGAAGTAGTGAATCTCATTAGAGGTCAGGGAAACTAAGGTCAGGCAGGTACACACTACACAGATTAAAATTGGATTTGATGAGCTATAGTTATTGAATTAGGATAACACAGTACATTAATATGTACATCTACAACCAATGTACATTAATATATGGACATTTGGAGGATTTGCTTTCATGAGAATTAACCGCAGGACATGATGATAAGCCAAACATGTAGCAACAACACGTGTTACACAAGACAAAATAATGATACAATGACAATGTCTGACATACTCATGTTCACAGATGGCTTGGTCCTACGACCGCCAGACATGTAGCTTCGTATCATAAAGTCCTGGAGTACCTCAGCATAGGGTCCTTTCTCGGAGAAAGCAGAAGAGGAGTAAGGGGGAGAGGTAGCAGGGACAATATCGGTACAGGGTATCCCAATGTCTAATTCATCAGGAAATGTTGATCCATATTCATCTTGAGAGAGGAGGAAAGAGAGGGAAAAGGAGAAATGGGAGAGAAAGAAGCAAAAATAAAGAGAGAAAGGAAAAGGCATAGTGAAGGGAAGAGACAGAGAGAGAGGGAGAGGATGAAAGAGGACAAATATAAACATGGCAGGATGATTAACAGAAAGTGAATATATAATACCTGTTAATATGTCTTCATTTATGGCATACAGTTCTGTTAGTATCATTTTCATTTTCATCTGATCACAGTCGTCAGGCTCTATCTGTAAGCGAACATAAGCATCAACAATCTTTTGGAATTTCTAAACAAAGGAAGAACAAAACTAATTTTCAAATGCCCACTGATACAAAATAAACACCAATGTAATAAATTATCATAGCAAATATGCTAGACATTTGAAATAAAGAAATCATCACAATAAGAATAATAGATGCCGGACTTGCTAATTAGGTACAAGGAAATTATATTTTTAATTGGTTTTTAATTTTTGTTCTCAAATTTCTCCCACAATAGTAAACAAATGGTTTCCCCCTTCTCTTTCCCTCTCTCTCTCTCTCTGTTGAGTCTCACATGTAGAGCAACATCCCTATTGTGAGGATTCTTGTCAGGATGGTATTTGTTGGCCAGCCGACAATAATGAGAACGAACAAGAAAATCAGGTGCTCCTGTAAATATAAGACACAGAATGACATTTCAAAGGACACCATACGATAAACTGACCTTCTTCTAGCCCCAATATCTTGTAGGCTTGGTCTTTACTGATCCCCATCTCTCTCTCTATCTCTCACAAGAGTAGATTCGAGAAGGGTAAAGAAAGACCGTACAAAGATATAGGGGCGGTAATGAATTTTAATCACGTGGGAGCATGCGCTAATTATTCCATGACATCATCATTGCATCATTTCCTACCACGACCACATCCGTCTCTTCCGGGGTCCTAACAGCAATTAAAAATTTTAGCCCGTGGGTCAAATCCGTGTTTAGATCTTTGTATCAAAACTCAAAAGAATGGATTCTTCTCAGAAACCAGTGGTTAGTAAACAGCAGAAAGGACTCGGTAATTATTGCCTTGTTTAGGTTGCTTCTGTACCTCCTAGACCTAGTAATGAGGTAGTAAATGAAGCTTCATCTTCATCTCTTTTATGTCCAAGGTGTAATGACTCATATACTGACCCACGTCTCCTCTCTTGTCTCCATTCCTTTTGTACTCCTTGCCTTCAGTCACTGGTTGATGGAAAGGCCTCAAAGCAGACCGTTACTTGTCCAACATGTCGTGAGATTACTAAACTACCTAAAGGAGATGGGGGCATCACATCTCTCCCTTGCAACTTGCATTTGATTAGCAATCAAGAAGACATTTTGCTCAAAATCACGTCTTCTTCCACTTCTCCATCGTGTAACTCCTGTGATGATGGGGCCGGATGTGCCGTTGCTTATTGCACTGACTGTATGGATTTTCTCTGCCAAACTTGTTGGGGTGCTCATCAAACAGTTAAAGTCACTCGCTCTCATTCATCGTTCACCTTAGAAAAAGCACGGGCTATGCCAAGAGGGGATCTGCTCAAACTCCTCCCGTCTTCTTCTCTCTCGTGCCATGACCATCCTCGGCAGGAGCTTGACTTCTACTGCAACCAGTGCTCAGTACCTGTTTGTGTTAAGTGTACCATCATCAGTCACAGGGACCATACTGTGACTGAGGCTAAACCACAAGCAGTAAAGACAAAAGAAGAGCTTACTAAAGTCATGACTGCTGTCCATGAGAGTGAAGAGAAGCTAAAAGCTGTTCTTGATGCAGGAGAAAGAACAAATGAGATGATTAGAAAGCAAAAGGACGAAGTTGATACCCTCATACGTCAGAGTATTGCCAGTCTTCAGAAGCTGCTGGAAGGAAGAGAGCAGTCATTAATAGAGAAGAGCAATGATGTCTCATTAGCCAAGCAAACTCGTCTCTCTCGCCAGCTTGATACTTTCAAATCTTTAATGGAAGACATGAAAGCATGTCAGGATCTGTCACAGACTGCTGTCAGAGATTATGGTGATGTGGAATTACTTTCTATTGCTCATACACTCCAGGCCAGAGCCACTGAGCTCCAGGAGAAGTTTTCTGGTACGTCACTCACTCTGTGTGAGAGCCCGTCTGTTAATATTGAGATGAATGTCAGTAAAATTGCATCAGGTATAGCGTCACTTGGTACAGTCAATGGTGTTGATCCTATTTGTCCTGAGGAGACTACAGCTGAGATACCGTCATGTATTCACACAGTTGGCAAAGAGCTACAGATTAAAGTAATATCAAGAGATTCTACTGGCAAGAGGTTAAATAAAGGAGGTGCTCGTGTTACTGGTCAAATTGCATGTAAAGGAGGAGGAGGAGGAAAGAAACACGTTTCTGCTACTATTATTGACTCTGGTGATGGCACCTACACTGCTTCTTTTATTCCTCAGCAATTTGGACAACAGAAAATTACTCTTTCACTCAACGATGGACCAATCAAAAATAGTCCATTTAATTTGTACATTAGTCGAGACTATGCAAGCATATCTTCTCTCAAGGGACCATTGGTTACCATATCTGATATAGATTCACCTTTTTTCATAGCTATAGCAGATAATGGAGATGTATTTGTTACCAGTCACTTTCACCATTGTGTTTACGTCTACAGTAGTAATGGAGACTACAAGAGAGTGATAGGATCAAAGGGGAAAGGCCAGTTACAGTTCCTGCAACCTGCAGGTATAGCAATCAGTGGTAATACAGTCTATGTGGCTGAGAATAATGGCAATAGAATACAAAGGTTTACTAGGAAAGGAGAATTTATTGACACGTTTGGCAGTGAAGGCTCTGGGAAAGGACAAATGAAATATCCTTGGGGCATATGTCTAGACAGTAATGGGAAACTGTATGTTACTGAGTATGGTAATAACCGAGTTCAAGTCTTTAACAAAGATGGTAGCCACTCTCACTTTATTAATGCAACAAGTAATAAAATGGATCGAAGGTTTGACACACCAGAGGGTGTAGCCATTGATGCCAGTGGTCGTCTTCATGTGACTGGTTTCAACTCAAACAATGTTGCTGTTTTCACACTTGATGGAACATTCATTAACAAATATCCGGTCAAGCAGAGCCCTTGTGGGATTGCATTTGATCCAGTTGGAAATCCTCTGCTTAGCATGAATGGTGGGACGTCAAAGATTGGCGTATTTGACTCTTCTTATAATTTGATTGCTTCATTTGATAAGGTGTTTAATGTAAGAGGGATTGCAGTTGCTAATGATGGAACAATATGGGTTGCTGAAATAGGACATAGCAGGCTCTTAAATTTTTAATGATTAATTTTTACTTTTCTAAATCTATATTCTGTTTCCTTCTCCTCTCGGGGGTCTGGGAAAATTTTAATTTTAGAGCTAATTTTTATGCGTGGGCTGTTACCACGGGGTGAGCCCCTCCTCCTTTTTGGCGGGCTCACGCCCATTAAAATGGCGTCCTACAGGGACCTTTATGTGAAATACTTGCCAGGCTTCAAGGAAGCCTTGATGCTTAGGAGAGTAAGGAACTCCTTTGCAGCTTACCTTTACTCAGAAAGGCTTCTGAAGGAGAAGGATATGGATAGAATTCATCAAGAGAGGGAAACAGATGAGACTCTAGCTGTGCTGCTAATCAAAAAGATGGAGGCTAGAGTTGATTCAGATTTCAAATGTATTCTCAATATTATGGAGAAACATGAGGAGCTAAGGACTATTCTAGAGGGAATAAAGAAAGATGTATCTTACAATGAAGATGAATCCAGTACTACTGATGAGACAAGCATAGTGAAACATCATCAGCTGATGGTGAGAGAAAAGTCAAAAAGTAAGTTATGCAAGAAATTGGTGAGAGAGAAGTTATTAAACTGAATGAGAGATGAATTTTTTAGTAGATATACATACGTGTTCATGTACATGGTATTGATTCTTCATGCACATTCACATGTAAATGCATCAAAATTACTGTATCGATTACATCCTTTAAACATTGTGTGCATGTGCATTTACTTGTATCTTGTAGGTCCAGTGATATTCAGTGTCATTGTTGATAAGCTGAACTCACTTCAGAGTGACTTCAGGATGCTCCTAATGTCTTCTTGGGATGCTTTAGATGGGATGAGGATAAATAATTTCAAAATGATTGTCAAAGACATTTTGCAGGCTTCCTTGCTGAATAGTCAGCCATACAAAGAGAGCATTGATGCTTCATCTTGTGTCAATGATATTTTGAATTTCCTTAAAGACAGACATTTTATCGGTTACTTTAACTATGGGATGCTCGAAGAACTCATTAGAGTTTTTGTTAAAGATAAGAAACACGAAATCCATGCTGAGTTAGAGTCTTATAAACTAGAGCATACGGAATTTCTAAAATCGACTAAATTTTCGGACTTATTTTTAGTATTTGAAAACCATCCTAACCTACGTCCTTTAACGCCAGTTGGACTTCCTAAAATAATTTTAAAACTTGTCAATCCTTCATCTCAAAAGACTGTAGGTGGCTGGTTCCAATACATGAAGGATCGTTTCAATTTTATGGACTGCATTTCTTTTAGTGATGTGTCAGTTCAGTGCATTCTAGTTACTCTTGTGGTGACTTGTACTTACTCCTATGAGAAGATATGGGGGGTCTTTCATAATCCTAAGATAGTTTCTGAGCTTCTTGCTGATGGGATTACTATACTGGGTAAGGAAAGGAGAGAGAAATATTGAGAGAGAAAGGAGGAGAGACTTTTGAATAAGCAGTAGTGCAATACTAATTTACCAAAAAGGAGACGTAAATTAAAATGTAATTTTTTGTAGATTGCAGTGATCTAGAAAGACCGATTATGATCAGAAGACAGAAGGTACATGTACAGTACATTATGTATAGACTGATTTCATGAGGTGGTATGTGTAATTGTGACATGATTAGGTTTATGGAGCTGTGGCTGCTGGAGACATACCTCATCTCTTGCAGTTAGTCAGAAAAGGAGTTGATTTGAACATAAAATTCTTACCTCACACTCTACCACTAGTAAGGGAATTGTCTTGCTATGCAGCATTTGATGATTATTATCATTTTATAGAACAACAGTCAAAGTTTGGTTCACTTAGCAGTTGATTCAGGCTACCACTCCATGCTCTGTGCTTTGATTAGACTCAAAGTTGACGTGAACATTGTCAATCAGGTATCAATGTAAACTCACATTGAGTGATGTATGTAGTTCATTTTATAACTACATATACAATTATTATGCATGTATATTTATATTCATATGCATGTACATGTAGGATGGAAAGACTGCTCTTTATTATGCCATCAGAAATGATCGCAGTGACATGGTAGAGACACTCATACAACATGGAGCTAGAGTTGATGAGGTGACATACACTTTGTGTAATTTTTTATAATTTCTTTTAGGATGGTGCTACTCATCTTCATTTATTGATTGAAAATCATGAAATTGACAGAATGAAGGCTCTACTCAGTACAGGGACTGATGCTAACGTTACTAATAAGGTTTTCATCCTTTGTACATGTACATATGTTAATGTCACGTTGCTTATACCTTGTAGCTTGGTGACACTCCTCTTCATTCTGCCATCAAGAAAGGCAGTCTTGAGGCTGTGGAGACACTGCTTGATCACAGAGTTGATACAACAATTGAGAATAAGGTTGGAATACCATTTTAAACATGCACTTCACTGTAACTGATTCTAATCACTTTAATTACATTAATACTTCTACCAACAATATCCACATTAATTAAATGGCTTATAGCAAAAATTTGATGATAGTCCTTTTTATTTCTTTAGCAAGGATGGACTCCACTCTACACAGCTGCTATGGTGAATGCTGTTGATGCTTTTAAATGTCTCCTTCAGTCTGGGTGTAGTCTTGAGACTGGAAATAAGGTACTGTATGTTCACTATGATTGAGAGTGATGGAGAGAAGAGCACACTATATTTAATATTTCTTTTCACATGTAGTTTGGCAGGAATTATCTTCATTATGCTGCAGCCAATGGTCACAGTGTTGCAATAAATGTCCTTATCAATGAAGGAGCTCTCCCTGTGGACTCTACTGATACCAAAGTATGTTGATGATACATTTACTCATCACTATTACTGCCACTTTGGTTATGTGTAATGTAGTGTGTCCTTGTATTATGACATATACTGTGCAAATGTAGCATGGAGAACTTACATGTACATGTTTTTTTATAATTTACAACTGCATCAAAAATCAAATCTGCAAATATAATCCCATACATGTATACAGTTACTTTTAAGGATTCTCTTTGTACAATTTCATGATCTATAGGATAACAAGACTCCACTTCATTTGGCTGCTGAGACTGGTCATGAAGAAACTGTGAGGTTACTATTGAACAATGAAGCAACTATTGATATCGGAGACAAGGTAAAGGAAGCCATGACTGAGCTCTTTATGTTTTATTGTATTTATAATGTCAGGATGGTAGAACTCCATTGCACTATGCTTCAGATAATGGTCATTTGACTGTAGTTGAAACCTTAATTTTGGAGTATGGAGCTGATGTTAATGCTGTTGATAAGGTAATTAACTGCAGGCTTTTCAAAATATTGATGGGTAATCATATCATATTTTATCTTATGCTTGCATAGGAGGGTTACACTCCCTTACATTATGCTTCATCGTATCACTTACAAGTTGTTGAGTTTCTCTTGGAGAAGGGAGCCAGTCCTGGAAGCAAAGGATTGGTATGTTCTTCACCTACTAAATCTGTTCATTGTATACTAGAGTTCATAATACATGTTCATGTACTGTCTTATAATTCCCTATTAAAGTGAACTCTCTCTTTCTCAGGATGGTTGTACACCATTGCATAAAGCTGCTTGGGATGGTAATAATGACATTGTGAAGGCTCTTCTTGAGAAAGATGTTTCTATCATAGATGAAAAGGAAAAGGTGAGACGTCCTGTCCTGTATATATTTATACATTTTTCTCTCTCAAGGGTGGATGGGCTGCTATTAACAATGCTGTAATGAGAGGACATCATAAAGTTGTTGAAACACTGATAGAATATGGAGCTGACTTTGGTGTAAATGATGAGGTGACAGCTCCTTACATGTACATGTAGCTTTCTCTCTTATCTTTAATCATTAACATGTTGTATTATGCCACTTTAATGTTACAGGGTGAATGGTCTCTCCTTCACATTGCAGCTAGACGTGGTCGTGCTGAAGTAGCTGAAGTACTTATTGACCATAAACTTGATGTTAATATTAAAGATAAGGTACTTGTAACTTATAGAAATAACTAATAACTTTGAACCACCTCTTCTCTCCCTCCCTCCCTCTCTCTCTCCCCCCTCTCTCCCTCCCTCTCTCTTAGAGTGGCTGGAGAGCTTTTGATGTTGCATTAACTCAAGCTCATCCTAAAGTTGTAGAGACAATGCTTAAACATGGAGCTAGTGTTAATATTAGAGATTCTGTAAGCATCCATTGACTAGTATTTGCAGTTACTATTGTCTTTAGGATGAAGGAAAGATAGCTCTTCATATTGCAGTTGATAGCATTCAGAAACCACAACGTCATGAAGTTGTGAAGTTACTCCTTGAGCATAAAGGGGTTGATCCTAATATACCTGATGATGTAAGGATCAGAGTTTTATTGTTATTTTGAGACAAATATAACTTATTGATTTACACATGATGTACATTTACTGTATTTTACGCTCCTATTTTATACATGTACATACAGACTGGTTCTACTCCTCTTCACTATGCTGTTAATCGTGGCTATTCAAAAATCGTACATCTTCTATTGGAGTATAAAGCTGATCCTTACATAAAAGATGAAGTAATATCAAAATTTTATATGTATACTGTATCTATCTTTGTATTCTTTAGAACGATCTCACGCCACTTGATGCTGCTCAAGATGATGAGGAGCTCATGGCCATTTTTAAAGAGTTTGGCTACAATCAGTAACTGATATTAATGATATTTTATAGCACACTTTCCCAATTATTCTTTTATATTATACATTGTAATTTTTCCAGTCCATCAAATGATAAATTGTAAAATTGTATTTTATTGAAAGTGTGTAAGTCAGCTTTCCTCACCAACCCTGAATCCACAGCCACTAATATTTTAATGTTTTGTAGCTGTTGTCGATTTCTATGAATTGTGCTATATCCTTGTTAAGTTATGCAGCTCTTGCATAACTGACAGTGCAGTTACACTCACATGTAGCTTCTCTGAATATTTTTGTTGGTCAGTTACTCCACACATCCAGTTTAATGATGGCCTCCCTTCAGTGCCTGTCAGTACTTTTGTCTCTCATTTGCTGTCAACTTGTGTTCTCTGAAAATATTACAGTGTTAGTTACAATGTGTTGTATATTTTGATCTACAATGTATTTTCATATTTTAGTACTGGCTATGTTGAAATGGCTGGCCAGCTCTCAGTAAGATACAAGACATCTAACAATGAACCATTCTCCCCTTGGCATCTTGCAGGTTACAATAATGATAATGATAATGATAATAATAATGATAATGATAATAATAATAAATAATAATAGTGTTTGTTATTCTTTATTTAGATTATTGTACAAATGGGCAGGAAGTTTCATTGGTCATTTCTCTTGGCAGTAAAGTTCAGTACAGATTTGTGACCTTTTCCACTGAAAGTATCAAAACAACTTCTCCTTTTATTACAGTATTTGTAAGGTAAATGTGTGTTGCCTGTATTTGTTTCTCATTCCCTGTATAGTCAGTATTGTAATAGAAATGCGACAATTGAAGCTCCACTGTGTAATTCTTTTATTGGTTCTGGAGTATTTATAAGTGAATTGTCATTCTTAGCCCCTCAGTGTGACAACATCAGTGAAGATAAAGATTTTAATCAGTTTTTTGTTCAAGTTTCTAATTGTCGTCCTCAAAATTTGCAATTGCAAGTCATATCTTTCATTAAATTTTAGGTTTTTTTCCTTTTTTAGTCGGCTGGAATTCACACTAGTCCTTCGTTATCGTGATCCTCGTCCTGGGTGTTGGCGTTTAAGTAATGCTAATGAAGGTGTACTGGTTAAGGCACTATTTGGTGATGGCTCAATATTACCATTACAATACGTCACAATTACTGGAGGGAATATAGGACTTAATAAGGATCATGTCAGTATTACAGAATTTAATTCAAACTATTGCCAACTGAGAGTGAGACTTCAGGATGCTTCTTACATTATTCCAGTCAATAGAACTAAAGTAATAGGGCCTGTCTCTCACACAATATATGTGAGTGATTATCGAATGTTTACAGAAAACCTATCATTTTCTTGGACTCAATATCGCAAATCTAATGAGGGACATTGTGATGTTTGGTCACTGGATGATGTGAGGGTTTCTATTAATACCAATGGTAACCTGTACAGTGAAGACTTTGATGATGATGACGATATTTGTAAAACATCATGGAATTGTACATTTGCTCAAATGTCTCAAGTCCCTTATCAGTGTGGCAATGGATCTGAACCTTGCTTGTTTTTCACTGGTGGAAAAACAAAAGATCGTATTGCAGTGTCTCCAGTAATTGATGAACACTTATCAGCTTTCTATAATGAATCAGCTTTGTATAATCATTCTATCTATGATCAATCTGTTTATGATCAATGTGTCTATCATGAGACTGTATCACTGCATGAAGCTGCAACTCCTCCTTTGGTCTCCTCATTCTCCTGTAATGGACACATGTAAGCTATTATCATTTTATATACTCCATTACATGTACTTTCTAGGGTAAATGCTAGTTTTATTCTGCAACTCAGAAAATTTACTCTAAGCAGTTCATCACCTAATGCCATTCTCCTCTCTCTTGCTGTGGATAGTAATACCGCAAGTACACCATTAGCTTATTATGCTCCAGTAGGTAACAAGTATTGGACTAATTTCAATACTACTCATCTCAATGGTGTACCCATATATTCACCTAATCCTACACAATACACTTCAGTCTCATTCTGTATACACAAGAACACTGAACTAGTATCATTAATATGGACACAAGAAAACTACACTTCTAATTATGATATTTGGAGTATTAGTCAACCAATCATATTCACTGATCTCAATGAGTAAGCTTTGTTAATGCAAGTCTAAGTTATATCTTTATTATTATGTATAGAGTTTATAGTACATCACTGAATTACACTAATGGTGGTATATCTAACCAGTCAGTGTGTGCTGGTGAAGGTCCTATACTGTTAATGGATGGAGGAGATGGACTCATACCTCGTGAAGCAACTTACCGGTACATGTACAACATTGAGGAAATAACTTCATCCTCTCTAAGTGACTCATACATGACAGATAGTCCATCTACAACTATAATGACAGTTGTTATGTCTACTACTTCCACGATGACTGACTCTAGTCCTATAGTTACACCTACAGGTCCAGCTGTTCCTATGTGCTTCACTGATGGTATTTGGCCTGATACACCAGTTAATCAAACTGCTAATGGAACTTGTAGCAAGGGAATGGCAAATGGTAATAAAAGTTTTGTCATAACATCGTATACATGTACTTTATTGAAATAATTGTTTAAATTTTATTCTGTAGCTACTAGACTCTGCAAAGCTAATGGAGTGTGGGGTACTATCAATTGTAATGCGTCTCAAGCGTACAATAGAATTTTAGAAGAGGTGCAGTAACTATGTTACTTTATGTAGATTCACTTTGTGTACTTTAGGCGTCCAGTGATCCTTTAACAGCTTTGGTATTACTCAATCAATCTGTGTCCTCCAACGACAGTAATGGAGAGTTAGAAATTGGGGAGGTTACTGTCCTGCTAGATGTAATAGTAACTGCTTCACAGAATATGACCACCGACAAAGCAGAAGTATGCAAGTATACAGTGATCATGGATATCTGATTGTATAAATAGACAGTGTTTAATATTGCTAGCAAAATTTTGAAGACTGAAGACATGCAAGAAGATCAAGTTTGTTCCTATATTAGTTGTAATGCACTCTGTAGAGTATTTAATGTAATTTTAGGGAAGGGACATTAATGGTGTTGCTAGTCAGCTGTTGGTAACAATGGATAAACTTGCTTTTAAATTAGTAGATCCAAATGTTATCATCTCAACTCCAAACATTAGTATGTATAGTGCTGTATCTTAGT
>NW_003546277.1:231805-235857 GCF_000090795.2 Amphimedon queenslandica | reverse complement strand
TTACTGACAATATTAACATACTCTTGTATGAAGTAAGTTGTCAATTCACTTGCAAGCATCACTCAGTAAACCTTTTCATATAGAAAGCTGCACAGTATGAGAAACTACACACACATAATGCTCTGCAGCAACTTGTTTATAGCTCAGTTAAGTTTTCTGATCGGTGTACAGAGGACTGAAAACAAGGTAAGTCTTTAAAATATATTGTAACTTAAACTCTAATGCTTCATCTTAAGGTTGCCTGTTCAGTTATTGCTGTTGTACTCCAGTACATGTTTCTAGTCACATTCATGTGGATGCTAATGGAAGGAGTGGTTCTATATATAACGTTAGTCAAGATATTCATTTCTCGTACAAAACGTTATGGAGTATTATTTACTATTCTAAGTTATGGTAAGTAAATGGTATGCTTAGTGACAATGTTATATTGTGTATAAAAGGTATTCCAGGAGTTTATATGATGATAGTTGTTCCTATTGGATATCTAGTTGATACTGGTAATGATCAACCTAATCACTACTTGTATTATGATAATGAAGAACTGGTTGCGTAAGTAACAGTATATACTAGTTGTATTATGATGTAGAATAGTTGCTGGTTGAGTTATGAAACTGGATTCATATGGACATTCATTGCACCTGTCATACTCATCATTCTGGTGAATTTGAGATGTCGATTCATCATTATATAATTTCATTTTTAATAGATAAATACTTACTATTTGTTTGTTGCCTTTTGCATAATGAAGAAACACTGGAGGAAACTGATTTTCAATACTCAAGTTGATGATGTCAGGTACTTAGAACCTTGCCTTTAAATATTTCTGTACTGAAAAATTCTACCATGCAGATATTGGTTGAAATCATCATTATCACTGACTGTTGTGATGGGCATAGCATGGCTTGGTAATGTCCTCTTCTTTAGGAAAGAGCTTCTCTTCATTGCATACATCATGACAGTCTTCATTGCTGCTCAAGGAATTATTATATTTATACTTTATGTTCCACTTTCTTCTCATGTAAAGATCATTCCATTAATTCATTAATTCATTCATGGTACAGGTAAGAGCTGCATACTTGAAGTCTTGGAATGACAAGAGAGCTAATACTGGCTATTTCAGTGCAATGCTTCTTAAAAGAGCATCACTGCCTTCAAGTCGCACTCGCAGTATTAAGAATATATCAGAATCAGTGGGTTATATGTATCTGCTGTCAAGTGCATTTATTCTTGTAATGATTGCAATAGGCTACTAGTAAAAGCAGTGAAACTCCAACCAGCAGTGTTTTTGTGGGTAACAGCCTTTCTGTAGGCCCTCCTAATGACCCAAGTGAGTTCATTCTTTTGTTAGCAATGTGATCATCGAGTCTTTCTGTCATAGATAAGATATTAGAGCAAGAGTTGGACAGTATGGTCATTCCTCCTTTACCTTGTGATTATATCACCAGTGAGATTGACAGGTCTTTTGTTTTTGTAAACGAGGCAAGCATTTAGAAGGAAATATCAGACGAATGAAAACTATCAATTTAATGTATTAAAAAATTAAGCAGTGTTTGTCATGTATCTTGTGATGTGAATGTTTTAATTAGCAGCTAATGCTGCTAGCAACATTTTTAAACTAACTGACATGATAGTTATTCCTGAGGCTATTGTATATAATATAATGCAATCTCATCTGTGGTTCAAGTTTGCTACCGGCAATGTTTTTGTTAAACTCTTTTTTCATTTTATGCTTCCATGGGATTATTATTTTTTCTCATTCTACTTCTAAAGAGTAAGTTAGAAGTGATTTATTTTTATTGCAATAAGAGTCTCTTTTGTATAGGTATACCTATCAAGCTGATTTTAATATCACTTTTAATGTCAGTGATAATTGCAATGGCTTGCCAACTCCAATAGAGCTTTCTGTCAGATACAAAAACCAGCAGCAACAGTTCACTCAGTGGTACTTGGCCTATTATTATTTAGGTATCTACTTCATCAGATGCTAACAGTGCACATTATAATCATTTTAATATAGGACAATGTGATGAAAAGCAAAGTATCACTCTACAGCAGCTACCAAGCAATGCTGCAGTGCAGTATAGGCTAACGCTACCAGCAGCTCCTAAACTTCCTTGTAGTTGCCTACAGATTCATAGTTTTACTCACCTTATTCAAGAAACAGAAGAGTTTTAGTATGTACTACAATATCATAGTGCCAGACATGGGATAATAGTAATTATGGTGGCTCTTATGGAGTACACGTTTGATAAGCAGTGTTGTCTTTTTGTGACAACTTTTTATTACATTTTTTCTGACCCGTATACTGTGCAAAAAGTTAAAGTTATTTCTGACAATTTTTTTGTGTAATATTCTAAAAAATAGACAAGGCTATATATAGCCCATGGTTTTTTCCAAAAAATGGCTCCAAAATCACCCCAAATTTTTATTACATTTTCTAATACATATTGATGTCCTTATGCTGTGTAGCAAGTTTGAGGTGATTCCGACTTAAATTTTTTGAGTTATGGCCATTTTAAGAAAACGTCAAAATTCTGAAAATACCCAAGGCTATAGCCCATGGTTTTTTCCAAAAAATGGCTCCGAAATCACCCCAAATTTTTATTACATTTTCTGATACATATTGATGTCTTTATGCTGTGTGGAAAGTTTGAGGTGATTCTGACTTCAATTTTTAAAGTTACGACCATTTTAAGAAAGCATCAAAAATCTGAAAAATACCCAAGGCTATAGCCCAGTTATGGCCATTTTAAGAAAACATCAAAATTCTGAAAAATACCCGAGGCTATATAGCCCATGGTTTTTTCCAAAAAATGGCTAAAAATCACCTCAAATTTTTTATTACATTTTCTGATACATATTGATATCCTTATGCTGTGTAGAAAGTTTGAACTGATTCTGGCTTCAATTTTTAAAGTTATGGCCATTTTAAGAAAATGTAAAAATTCTAAAAAATACCCAAGGCTATAGCCCATGGTTTTTCCAAAAAAATGGCTCCAAAATTATCCCAAATTTTTGTTAAATTTTTTGATATGTATTGATGTCCTTATGCTATGTAGAAAGTTTGAGCTGTTTCCGACAATTACTTTTCAAGTCATGACCTTTTTTGAAAGCCAATTTTTGAAATAAGCAAAACCTATAGCAATCTCACCAGTAATACAGTACCCCATCTTTACATGATGTCTCTCCTGAACTGGACTGATTATTTACATAATATTTTGTAGTAACGAAACGTCTTTTTTCTGTGACAAATTCCTTTCCATTTGTGCCAGTAATGTAACTCAAAGGATCTTCTCTAAAGCTCTAACTATTAATCCTTTCCAAGTATCAAATAACTGCTCAGTGAGTGATGATTTAATGATGGAGCCTAGTGTTGCAATAGAAGCTATAGAGCCTCAAGTGTGCCCCATAGAGAAACAAAAGTGTCTTCCAGTTAAACCAGTTTTACAGCAAAAATTTGAAATGTAAGCTGATCTTGTGTACATGCCTGGCTTATGTCTTTGTTTTTAGTTATTTGAGATTTTCAATGATTCTGAGATACTCGTGTTTCTGCAACTGTGACTGTCAGATGTTGGATTACATAAATGAAGGAATACTCCTCCTTGAGAAGAAACTAGGGAACACTCCCACTCCGTTATATTATTATGCTGATAATAACAATGTGGCCTTTGACACTAGATACTTTAAAGTTTCAAAATGTTATCCAAATTCCACAATGACCTTATATTCAAATGGAGCTGATCCTGATATTACTGTTCCATGCACTATAACTAACAGTGAGGGCTCAATACTTTATAATGTCACCACTGAAGTTCAAGATTTGGATCAAGTGTCTTTTCTTTGGCAACAGAGTTTTTTTGACCGCTCACTATTCTGTGACACATGGGCGCTGGATGACATCTCTGTTTCTCTTAGGTACAATGGACAGTTGAGGATCATTTATGAAGAAGATTTTGATGACAGTGAAAGCACTTCTTCTGGATGGGACATTACGAATGGAATCCAATCAAAAGATTTGACGGAATGCTCTAAGAAAGACGATGGTTGCTTGT
>NW_003546277.1:208182-210726 GCF_000090795.2 Amphimedon queenslandica | reverse complement strand
ATTTGTTCCTTAAAAATGAGAAAGTATTGCCACTTTAAACTGGAGCCAAAAGCAAGCTCCATGACTCCATTGAATTGATATGTCTTGTTATTGTGGGAGTCTGGCTCTGCTAGGAGTGTACAAAGGAAATAAGCAATTCCAACAATCCAAACAGAATCCATACTATGATCATCATAAAAATAGTTGTGCATACAGAATCCATACACAACCTATCCTAAAGATGCTGCTCTCCGTGGTCTTGCTTCTCTTCATCTCTTATTCCACTGCTAGTGATACCTATCCAGCCTTGTAAGTAATTTTCTGTAATAATTTTCTGACTAATAATCTTTTTGCTATGTAACTAGCACAGCTTCATTCAGCATAAACCCGATAAAAGAAAACTGTACATATTATATTTCAGTGAGATACAAGAAACCAGGAGATGACAGTTTCACAACTTTCACTCCATGGTACTTAGCCTATGCCATAAATGGTTCAAGTCAGTATCTACTGATAGAATATTGTACATTTTGATCATCTTTACAATTAGATCTAGTTTGCAATGAGAATAGAAAAATTGTCAGCTTGCAACTCCCCAATGACAGTGAAGTTCAGTATCAGCTTCAGATTCAATCTGATGATATCTCTGTTACTGATTGCTGTATCAATGCTAGTAGGAGGGTTAGATTTGACTACAAAAATGAAACAAAGTATTACAATTAAACAATTGAATCTATAATATCATTGCATTTTTATTCTAGGTTCTACGCCTATAAAAACTTTTTTTGTGACACAAATGAACTTTGTCCAAATTCTTCATTTCCTACAAGAATCATCAAGGTAGGACCTGATTTCAATAAACTTAGTCCTGCTGAGTCAAATTGCTCAATGCTGATCAATAATGAGAACATCAGTGTACTATCTATGGGGGAAATTTGGGGCAATGATACAATGTTACCAACCCAATCTAAAGGAAGCAAGTAAAAATGGTTTAGTCTTATGTATGACTGAATGTCTTGGTTATAGTACAATTAGATTTTCCCTTAAAATGGATGGATGTGTTCGACCCCTTCCTATTAATTCTGCTCCTAATCCTGTCCTCCTCTCTATGATTACTGATCAAAATGAAACAATTCATTTAGCTTATTATGCACCAGTTGGTTATGATAATTGGATATCAAATATTACTGGGGATTTATCTCTGAACAATATTTCTATTTATTCTCCTAGATCTCATGATGATGTGACTTTTATTGAGATTGATATTAATGACACTATTGAAGGATTTTTATTAGTATGGACACAGTACCACTATATACCTGAAGGGGAACATTGGACTGTAGCATTGAGAAAGAATAATAAAACCTTTATTAATGAACAACAACTTCATTGCTACAGTAATGGCAAGCCAAATGGTGATAATAGTTGGATATCAATGAAATATGGGAACGGTTCTTCTCCTCGTGTTGTTAGTTTATGTTTTAAAAGAAAAGGTTATAATGATGCTACATGTCCAAACTTCACTATTCCAGTTAATCCAGCTCCATCTTCACCTAATGTTGCTCATGATAGTATCACTTGTATATCTAGTGAAATGACTACTTCACCTAATGGTGTGACTAGGTCATCTAATGCTGTAACAACCACCAGTATAATGAGTTTTACCAGTTTCTCTTTTACCAGCTCCTTATTTGTCACTTCTTCCATTCATTCATTAAGCACTGAAATTAGTGAATCCTTGTCACCATCACCCAGTACTAGAGGCACTTCTTCTTTTCCATTTGCAACTAGTGCTTCTATTCCAATCAGTAGTTCTACTAGTTCTCCTAAGCCATCATGTACACCTGATGGTGTATGGCCTGAGACACAGGCTGGAGAGATTGCTAGAGGAACATGTAAACAAGGAATATTCAATGGTATCTCATATATAATAATTATACTGAATACTTTGTTTGCCTTTATTAGCTACAAGACATTGCAGAGATAATGGTACATGGGGTATCATCAATTGTAGTACTTCTGAATCCTTTGATAAAATACTTGAGAAGGTAAGACAATGACAAATTATGATACATATCATAGTATGAGTATTTGGTATATCATTAAGTGTCAATATTCTCATAGGCTATGAATGATACTGAAGCTGCTCTTAACTCATTAAATGATAATTTGACTGATATTAATGTCAAGGAAGTAGCTGTTTTATTGAATATTATATCAAATTTTTCGCAGAATTTTACAGAAGATCAGGCAGGGGTAAGCAATTTAAGATAGCAGCATTCTTTTTGATTGATACTTTCGATCATAATCATTAATTTATGTTTATTATGATAGACAGCTTTGAGTATTGTTGATGGAATATTTGCAATGGGAATTGATGGTCCACAGGTATGTCCTTATGTACATTTAGTATCTTTATTGAATCAGTAAAGGAGGATAAAAGGAATATTGGCAGCCAATTGATAATGACAATGGATAATATTGCACTGAAATTACAAGAACCTGATGTTAGTATCTCAATTGGATCCATTGGTATGAATACATGACATTCATTCATTTAATTGA
>NW_003546277.1:201828-206653 GCF_000090795.2 Amphimedon queenslandica | reverse complement strand
CATCATTATTACTAACTGTTGTGATGGGCATAGCATGGGTTGGTAATGTCCTCTTCTTTAGGAAAGAGCTTCTCTTCATTGCATACATCATGACAGTCTTCATTGCTGCTCAAGGAATTATTATATTTATACTTTATGTCCTGTTGTCCAAACAAGTAAAGGAAGGAAATGTTTGTTATTGCAGTTAGAAATGTTAATTCATTTAAAGGTGAGGGCAGTATACTCTAAATGGTGGAAGGACAAAAAAGCTAATTCTCAGTTTTTTAGCATTTTTACATCAAAAGCATTATTTCCTTTTCGCTCAGCAGATCAAGTATGTATGATACAACAAAGGAGTATTTATCATTACCGTACTACCAATATAATGGACTCTTGATGCTACCTATTTCTAATAGGCTAAAGACTTTGGAACTCATTCAAATAGCAATCATAACGAGGCATCTCTTAATGAGAAATGTGATGGTCAGTTACTAGCAAAAAATCAGTGAATACTTTTAAAATTACCATAGGCTACAGCCTTTTTTTTCCAAAAATGGCTTTAAAATCACCCAAAATTTATTATTACAATTAAAAAAATACATATCAAAGTCCTTATGCTATGTACAAAGTTTGAGCTAATTCCGACAAAATATTTTTGGGTTATGAGCATTTTTAATAACTAGCCAGTTTTTTTAAGCAAAGGTTTTTCCAAAAAATGACTCTGAAATCGCCCCCAATTTTTATATTATTATTTGATACTTTTATTATGTAGAAGTCAATAACAAGGAGATGGAGAATCACTGTGAAGATGAATACCCATCTCCCATTGTTATGCAAGATTCCACTCTTGCTAATTTAAATGAGGAAAATGAGGAGACTGACTCTGATGATTAAATATAATTTTTGTCATGTTTAAAGGTTTTTATGTCTATATTTTGCACAATAGTTATAACATTTTCATGTTATTTGAACTACTATGTTTTCTGATTACTCTAATTGAGTCATTTATAACTAGATCATACAAACATGCTGTAGATTCTACCACAAAAATGTACTTTGCTTGTATCATTGTATGCAACAGTGTCACGCCTACCATCAGCACACAGGCTCATCAGTGATGCTGCTCTTGAAGCTGCTCCCTGTGGTTCTGTTTCTCTTCGTTACTTATTCTACTGCCACATATCCTGTCTTGTAAGTAATTGTCTTACACATATCTCCACATAAGTATTTACTTTTCTGACTTCAGTACAGCCTCCTTTGAGGCAATTCTAGCACAATGTGATGGACGTAACAACAAATACAATATATATGTGGGATACAAGACACCACAAGATACTAATCTCACTCAGTGGTACTTAGCCTATAGAAGAGAGTCAAGTCAGTATATATCTGTGATTGTGAATAAATATATTTTAAATGTATGTTTAGATTTTTGTAGCCCGGCAATCATCAGCTTGCAACTTCCAATTAATAGTTCAGTTCAGTACATTATCAGGCTCAATGATACACCAGACCCCAAGGCTGATACATCATGCTCTATTGAGACGAGTAATTGTTTTGAACTCCAATATAAAGGCAAAACTAAGTATGACAATTAGTATAAAATGTAGTTATTGCATATTTTTTAAATTAGAAATGAAAGCATTTGTCCTGACACTGCCAACACTTATGCTACAAGAATTATCAGAGTCAGTTCACTTTCTGATGATGAGACAAACCCAGATTGTACAATGATTGATAATGAACTCTGCTCAAGAATGTATGATATTGAGGGGACCGATGTAAGTGTGTCATTAAATGAGGCACCAACGACTGGGTCAAATAATGATAACAAGTAAAATAATTTCGCTATCTCTACTTACTATTTTATGATTGTCTTAGAGTACAAATTGGTTTTGATATTCAAATGGATAATTGTACTCGACCCCTTCCTATTAATTCTGCTCCTAATCCTGTCCTCCTCTCTATGATTACTGATCAAAATGAAACAATTCATTTAGCTTATTATGCACCAGTTGCTAACAACAATTGGACAAATTTCAACAGTACGAATTCATCACTCAATGGAATACCTGTTTATTCTTCTGATTCTCCCAGAGTGCATGTATTTAATTTTCGTGTTACTAACAGTAATCAAGTTAAAGGAATTTTGTTGATATGGACACAATACAATTACACAACTAATACTGACACTTGGAGCTTTAGACAGACAGTAACCCTGAAGTATAAGAATATTGAAAGGCAAAACAATTCTTACTATAATATTAATGGCAATGGTGATACTAGCAGTGGTAGGACTGTAATAAATGGTGGGGATGGCTCTTCTCCTCGTTGGATCAGTGTATGTTTTACAAGATCCAATGGCATTTGTCCAAGTTTCTCTCTTCCAATTAATCCAGCTTCATCATATCCTCAACCAAGCTCTACTGATGCTCCTGATGATGCTCTAACTAGCAGCTCTATAAGTGAAATGACTACTTTGTTTACTGATGTAACAAGTTCAACGAGTTTGATGAGTTCATTTGGTTCCTCTCCTGTTGGTATTGCTAGCTCTTTTCTTAATGTCAGTTCTTCTTCTGGTATTGTCAGCGATACTTTTAGTTCCTCTCCTGATATTTCCAGTTCTTTTGATATTTTCAGTTCTTCATCATTTAATTTTTTTAGCTCATCTGCCATTTTCAGTTCTTCCCCTGACATTGTCATTACCAGTTCATTTCCTAGTATCACAAGTGATATACCTGATATTATCAGCACTTCTAATATTTTGAGTTCTTCATCATTTGATATTTTTAGCTCTTCTGCTATTTTCAGTTCTTCCCCTGACATTGTCATTACCAGTTCATTTCCTAGTATCACAAGTGATATACCTGATATTATCAGCACTTCTAATATTTTGAGTTCTTCATCATTTGATATTTTTAGCTCTTCTGCTATTTTCAGTTCTTCCCCTGATATTGCAATTACTAGTTCTTTTCCTAGTATCACAAGTGATATACCTGATATTATCAGCACTTCTAATATTTTCAGTTCTTCATCATTTGATATTTTTTATTTTTTTAGCTCTTCTGATATTTTTGATTCTTCGTCAGTTGATATTTTTGATTTTGACTCTTCTTCTCTCGATATTTTTAGCTCTACTCCTGATATTCTCTTACCTTTCACTGGCTCATTCATGGTAACACATCGTTCACCAAAGCGGTCCACAATGTTCCAAACCCATTCACCTGATGAAACAACATCTAACCCTCCTATTCCTGCCGAGACCACTATTCCTGATATAACTAGGTCTTTCATTATTCCTCTCTCTAATACCAACTCTCCTCTCACTACCACTGGATCCCATTTTACCATTACTAGTTCTTCTGTGCCTGCAAGTTCCAGCCTCTCTTCTAGTTCTCCTTTTCCTACCAGATCTCTTCATATTAGTTCTTCTCTACTCACTAGTTCTCCCCTACCTGCAAGTTCCAGTCTTTCTCCTTTTCCTATCAGTTCTTCTCCTTCTATCAGTTCTTCCGCTCTCCCTATCACTTCTTCTCTTCCTATCAGTTCTTCTGTGATCAGTTTCCCTTTCTCTACTATGTTTTCTCTTCCAACTGTTACTCTATTACCTAGCTATGACATTAAAAGGACTTCTCTTAGTGGTTTTAGTTCTTCATCCAGTACCATATCTATTGACAGTCAGCTCAGTCTGTCTTCACTATTACCTTTTAGTACACAAGTCAGCATAAGCTCTCCTGTATCTAGTCCATACATGTCTTCACTCTTGCTTTCATCACTATCTCCTATTTCAACCAGTACTTTTAGTGTGCCTACTCTTAGTACTGGTTCTTCTGATCCTTTAAGCACTTCTATTGTGCATATTTCTACTACTGATGCTTCTGAACTTTTTATTCTAACCAGTACTCCTGTTACTGACCCTCCTGATCCATCTATTCTAACCAGTGCTCCTATTACTTCAACCGGTACTTCTACTTCAATCAGTACTTTCACTTCAACTAGTACTTCTACTTCAACTAGTACTTCGACTCCAATCAGTACTTTTACTTCAACTGCCACTTTTACTTCAATCAGTACTTCTACTTCAACTAGTTATTCCACTTCAACTAGTACTTCCACTTCAGCTAGTACTTCTACTCCAATCAGTACTTTTACTTCAACTGCTACTTTTACTTCAATAGCTACTTCTATTCCAATCAGTAGTTCTACTAGTTCTCCTAAGCCGTCATGTACACCTATTGATGTATGGCCTGAGACACAGGCTGGAGAGATTGCTAGAGGAACATGTAAAAAAGGAATATTTAATGGTATGTCTAATATAGTAACTACATTGAATACATTGCTTGCTTTATTAGCTACAAGACGTTGCAGAGATGATGGTACATGGAGTATGATGATCAATTGTAGTTCTTCTGAATCCTTTGATAGAATATCTAATGAAGTAAGACAATAAATTATGACACATAAAAGTTATGAGCATTTTGATAAAACCTGGCTTCAAAAAATAGTTCTTTACCATTTCAATACTAAGTGTTGAGTATTAGCCCAAAAACTGTGGACATACTGTAATTAAGAGTCAATATTCTCATAGGCTATAAATAATTCTGCACGTGCTCTTAACTCATTAAATGGTACATTGACTAATATTAGTGTTAATGAAGCAGCTGTTCTTCTGAATTTGATATCAACCTTTTTACAAAACTTTACAAAAGCCCAGGCAGGGGTAAGCAATTTAAGATAGCAGCACTGTTTTTGACTTTATATTGTTATGTTATGTTAAAGACAGCTTTAGGTATTGTTGGTGGAATATTTGATGCAATTAGAACTGATGGGCAACAGGTATGTCCTT
>NW_003546277.1:165291-200011 GCF_000090795.2 Amphimedon queenslandica | reverse complement strand
TGGGCATAGCATGGCTTGGTAGTGTCCTCTTCTTTAGGAAAGAGCTTCTCTTCATTGCATACATCATGACAGTCTTTATTGCTGCTCAAGGAATTATTATATTTATACTTTATGTTCTGTTGTCCAAACAAGTAAAGGAAGGAAATGTTTGTTATTGTAGTTAGAAATGTTAATTCATTTAAAGGTAAGGGCTGCATACTCTAAATGGTGGAAGGACAAAAAAGCCAACTCCCAGGTCCTCAACATTTTTACATCAAAAGCATCATTTCCTTTACACTCTCCTAATCAGGTACAAAATATTCTGCCTGAAAATTTTCTGAGAATGATTTTGAAAGTCCTGCACCTACTTTTATAATTGTACCAGCTATTAGCTGTTGTTTTATTATTATTTGATAGACTAAAGACTTTAAAACTCACTCAAATAGTAATCATTATGAGTCATCTTTTAATGAGAAATCTGATGGTCAGTTTATTATAGAGAAAATGATTAGTGAATGATGAGTTTAAATTTTTAGCTATTCTCAAATCTGTTGCTTCAATCAATGAAATTCCATCTCCAATTGCTACACAAGAGTTTAGTCTTGTTTTTGGAAATAAGGAATTTCAGGAGAATGACTCTGAGCATTGAAATTATTATTATATTGTCATTGCATTTCTGTCATCATTTTAAAAATAATTTTTCTGCATACAATGGGCGTGGTTAGTAGCATGCTGCCACAATGGGCGTGGTTAGTAGCATGCTGCCACAATGGGCGTGGTTAGTAGCATGCTGCCACGTGTGCTACAAAATGGCCGACCTTAAGAGGCATGGAAAGAGAGAAGAAAAGAAGAGGAAAAGAAAGCCAGAGCCTAAATGGAGACAAGAAGCTAGACAGATAGAAGCCACAGTTGCCCAGTATCCACAAATGGCCCCGGAATCCATGGAAAAGTTTACAGATATTCCTCTCTCATCTAAAACACTACAGGGACTACGGAAGAATGGCTACAGCAACCTGACAGATATACAGAAAGCCGCCATACCCTCTGCTCTGAGAGGCAAAGATATATTAGGTGCCGCTAAAACAGGCTCTGGCAAGACCCTAGCTTTCCTGATCCCTGTACTTGAGCTGCTCTGGCGAGAGCGTTGGACACAGATGGACGGATTAGGTGCGCTCATCATATCCCCCACCAGGGAACTTGCCTATCAAACGTTTGACGTTCTTTATAAAATCGGAGGAGAGCACGACTTTTCTGCCGGTCTCATAATCGGTGGAAAAGACCTGGGTTTCGAGAGAGCGAGGATCTTAAAAACTAATATAATAATATGCACTCCTGGACGCCTACTACAACATATGGACGAGACCCCAAACTTTGAGTGCCAGTCTCTTAAAATACTCGTATTAGACGAAGCCGATCGAATCCTAGACCTTGGTTTTTGTGAGACGATGCGTTCGATAGTTGAGAACCTTCCTAGCGAGCGACAGACTCTACTCTTCTCTGCTACTCAGACAAAGTCAGTCAAAGACCTTGCTTTGCTGAGTCTCTCGGAGCCGGAGTACCTCTCGGTACATGAGGAGTCTGAGACAAGTACTCCACAGAGACTCCAACAGAGTTACGTTGTGTGCAAGTTAGAGGAAAAGATCTCGACTCTATTCTCGTTCATAAAGACTCATCTCCTTGTAAAGTCAATCATATTCCTCTCCTCTTGTAAGCAGGTGCGGTTCACTTATGAAGCTTTCCGTCGTCTTCGTCCTGGTGTGCCACTAATGTGTCTCTACGGCCGACAGAATCAGGTCAAACGTGTCGCTGTCTACAAAGACTTCTGTCAAAAGAAAGCAGCTGTGTTGCTATGCACTGATATAGCTGCCCGGGGGCTTGACTTCCCCTCCGTCCACTGGGTCGTACAGTTAGACTGTCCAGAGGACACTAACACTTATATACATCGCGTGGGGCGGACTGCCAGATATGAGAAAGATGGCCATGCCCTCTTGTTTATACTCCCATCTGAGATGGAGATGATCAAAGAATTGGTAGAGAAGAAGATACCGATAGAAGAGATAAAGATTGATCCAAAGAAACTAGTCTCTATTCAAGGCAAGCTTGAGGCTTTTTGTGCCCAGGACACGGAACTCAAACAACTTGCCCAGAAGAGTTTCATTAGATACCTTCGCTCTGTTCATTTGCAGTCGAACAAGAAGGTCTTTGACGTTAGGAAACTCCCAACTTCAGAGTATGCACTATCACTGGGTCTCTCTCAGGCTCCTCGTATTAGGTTTTTAAAGAAAGATACTACAAGTGGAAAGAACTGGGATAAAGAAGAACCTACTGATACTCCCGAGACAGTAACTCTTGAATCATCAAAGACTCGTTTTCGTATGGCTTCTTTTGATGATGACATCTTGACAGTAAAACGAGTCATACTAGCTGGTACTGGGTCTATGGAAGAAGAAGCCACACCCCTAGCCCCTCCCAATCCAGAACCAAAGACCAAAACTAAATCAAAAGCAAAGTTGGTGCGCTCTTTACTGAACAAGAAATTGAAAGTTAACACTCATGTGAAGTTTAATGATGATGAAGATGATGGTAATGAGATATCGCATGAGCTGAGAGACAGCAGTGATGATGATGAACAGAGTGAGAGAAAGGAGGAAGGTGATGGTATTAACATTGAAGAAGCAAAAATGAAGCTAAGAGCTCAGGATAAGTTGGATCGTCGAAACGAGAGAAAGAGAGTACGCGAAGCTCACAGGAAAAAGAAACTTAAAAATAAAGAAAAGACTAGAAATGAGGGAGAGAAGGAGGAAAGGATAATGACACTTTGTACTAATGAGGAGAGTGAGAATGAGAGTGAACCTGAGGAATGTAAAAGGCAGAGAATTGACAGCAGTGATGAAAGTGATGGAGACAACATTTGTGATGATGAGGAGCTTGCTTTGCATTTATTGCATCACAAAAAATAAACACTCATCATTAATACTTCATATCTTATATTGAGTATGTATTATTAATCTTATTGTTAGTATTGTATTTGGTGAAGGCCAAGCCCACTTTTTAAGGAGGATATGAAGTTGATTCCATTATTGCAGTGTATTATAAGACAAAAGGTTTTTAATAGCTTTTGTCAAATTATTATTCTCTTTTAAAAGGTTCATTCTTCTGTCTTAAGTCCTTTGGGAGTACCAAGAATAAAACCAGTTTCTACAGGTAAACATGAACAAGAAACTGCTCAATGTTGCCATCATTTTAAACAGCTAGAAGAAGTCTAGTTTTTGTCTCAAGGCCACAGAATAAGTATGAAGACAGCTCTTACTGGAATATCAGGTGGACTGGTGGTACCACCATTTGGCATAAATGGGAAGTTGATGAATTGTTAAAGGTGATAACTTGTTCTTTACAGCTAGTGATATGTTGCGTTTATCGATCATTTTCAGAAACACTATCACTTTTTGCAGACTGGTAATAATCAGTCTTCAATATTCGTACCTCTCTGTGGTAAGAGCATAGACATGAAGTGGCTAGCTGATAAAGGTCATGCTGTGGTTGGTATTGATATTGTTGAACTAGCTGCTCAACAGTTCTTTACTGAAAGCAATATCCCATTCAAAAAATGTAAGAAATACTATGATAATAAGTGAATCAGTTATTGATCTGTTAATAGATACAACTGATGATTTCTCAGTGTATGAATCAACTGATGACATGATGAAGATCAAGTTCATTGTAGGAGATTTGTTTAAGTGTTCAGTTGAGAGGATTGGATCATTTGATGCTATCTGGGACTGCAATTCAATCATTGCTATTAATCCAGATGACACAAAAAGATATGCAAAGTTGCTTGACTCTCTTCTTAAATCTTCTGGTCGTATTCTCCTCTCAACTTATGAATTTGAGGATCTTTCGGGACGCGATCAACCTCCTCATAATCTGCCTCCAGATGCAGTGAAGGGTTTGTTTGGAGAGAAGTACAGTATTGCTGTTAAAGAGACTCTAGATCATACCGCTCTATTCTGTATAAAGTATCAAATACCATGGGCTCAAAGGCATTTGCTTTATTTGTCAAAAAATAATTGATTATCTAATTTTAATTTTGCTATTTTTGGTGGGCATTCTACCAGGAAAATCTTGCCACGCCTCTCTGTTGAGGAATGCTAATTAACCATGGCTTCCCATTCCTCCTCTTCTTCCATTTTAGATTCTATTTTAGTTTTAGACCAAGAGCCAGAGACTGTGTCGATTGTTAAAGAATGGCAGCTGAGCAGAGAAGCGAGGACATACATGAACGGCCTAGTAAAGAGAAAGAAAAGAGTCCAGTTTGGTCTACTGGAACACCCAAGCTTTGTATCCCCCATACTCAGAAAAGCCCCAGTACATACAGCAAAGATATTCCTCTATGGTAAAGGAGGAGTTGGTAAGACTAGTACTGTTTGTAAACTGGCCGGTTTACCCGTACCCAGCTCACATCACGAGACATTAGGGATACAGACCACTCTCGTATATTGGCCCATTAAAACTGAGCCTTCCGACTCCTCTCCAGTCGAACTAATGCAGCTGGAGTTGTGGGACTCTGGGGAGAGAGCGATGAGAAAATTTGAGCATATCTTTCCATCGTGTCTGAGCTCAACAAACGCCATTGCTTTTTTCTTCTCATACAACGATCGACAGTCGTGGGTGGAGCTACCTGAGATCATAACGCAAGCAGCTGCAACCAATCGGACTGAGTCGCACCTTAAGATCGTCATAGCGACCAAGAGCGATACCCCCCATCAGGTGGTAGAGCCCGAGGAAGTTGAGAGGTTTCAGAAAGAATACGATATTAAAGTACTCTCGTTATCAAATACTTTAGTTAATAGTGACGGCAGGTTTGATGGACAAAGAGAGTTGAGTGACATTTGTAATGTGCTCAATGAATTATCCGAAATGATTATTAATCATGAGAAGCGGCTGTCATTGTTACAACAGCAGCAAACTGTCAGGAAACAGCTACAGGATATTGAGATATCTGATATTTGAGCTCTCTCTCTCTCTCCCTCTCTCTCTTTGCTTTTCATTTTTATATCTTCACCATATAAAAATTTCTTTCATTTTATATCTTTTTTATATGTCACCTTCCTCAATCTCTTTTTATATGCTCACTTCTGTCTTTATTTTATAAGCAATGTTTAGTTATACCTTTAACTGCCAGGTTACAGAGAGAGCAAGTGATGGCAAAGAGATGACACTCCATGCAGTAAGGACCTTTGAGCAGTGCCCTGCATCCTCTACACTGTCCGGCATACATATTGATGTACTTATGCTGTGTAGCAAGTTTGAGCTAATTCCGACTACAATTTTTCAAGTTACGGCCATTTTAAGAAAACGTCAAAATTCTGAAAAATACCCAAGGCTATAGCCCATGGTTTTTCCAAAAAATGGCTCCGAAATCACCCCAAATTTTTATTACATTTTCTGATACATATTGATGTCCTTATGCTGTGTAGCAAGTTTGAGCTAATTCTGACTTCAATTTTTCAAGCTACTGCCATTTTAAGAAAACATAAAAATTCTGAAAAATACCCAAGGCTATAGCCCATGGTTTTTTCCAAAAAATGGCTCCGAAATCACCCCAAATTTTTATTACATTTTCTGATACATATTGATGTCCTTATGCTGTGTAGCAAGTTTGAGCTAATTCTGACTTCAATTTTTCAAGCTACTGCCATTTTAAGAAAACATAAAAATTCTGAAAAATACCCAAGGCTATAGCCCATGGTTTTTTCCAAAAAATGGCTCCGAAATCACCCCCAATTTTTATTACATTTTCTGATACATATTGATGTCCTTATGCTGTGTAGCAAGTTTGAGGCAATTCCGACTTCAATTTTTCAAGTTACGGCCATTTTAAGAATACGTAAAAATTCTGAAAAATACCCAAGGCTATTTGAACTAGCTGATATTTCCTTTTTTCTAAATAATTTTCACTTCTCTGATTCACCTTCTAACTTTAATGCTTCAAATTATTTCTCTTTTTCGTCTACCTCTACTCGATCATCTACATTTCACAAGTTATCTTTTAATTTTACTTCTCATCACTCCTCACATCACACTTTTTTCACCCTCTTCCCTCGTTTATGGAATTCTCTTCCACCTGTAAAAATCTCTCTATCTAAAGAAACTATTAAATTACACGTAAAGAAAACTTTTTGGAATCACTTTATTGTTCATTTTGACCCTAATAATGTTTGTTCTTATCACTATGTATGTCCTTGCTTTTCTTGTGCCAATCTTCCTGTAAACTCTATGTATTCCTGATTTGTTTATGTTAGTAGTTATTTCATTTTATTTTTATTTTTATTATTTCCTTATTTACTATTCTTATTTTCTCTTTTTTTTCTCTCTCTCTATCTGTTTAATCTTTTTTTTGTTTGGCGGTCAGCTCAGGAAGCTGGCTGTCCATCTGTATACATTTGTATACAGTAAAGTTATTTAAATAGCCCATGGTTTTTCCAAAAAATGGCTCCGAAATCACCCCAAATTTTTATTACATTTTCTGATACATATTGATGTCCTTATGCTGTGTAGAAAGTTTGAGGCGATTCCGACTTAAATTTTTCAAGTTACGGCCATTTTAAGAATACGTAAAAATTCTGAAAAATACCCAAGGCTATAATAGCCCATGGTTTTTCCAAAAAATGGCTCCGAAATCACCCCAAATTTTTATTACATTTTCTGATACATATTGATGTCCTTATGCTGTGTAGAAAGTTTGAGGCGATTCCGACTTAAATTTTTCAAGTTATGGCCATTTTAAGAAAATGCCTAAAATCTGAAAAATACCCAAAGCTATAGCCCATGGTTTTTTCCAAAAAATGGCTCTGAAATCACCCCAAATTTTTATTGTATTTTCTGATACATATTGATGTCCTTATGCTGTGTAGCAAGTTTGAGGTGATTCCGACTCCAATTTTTCAAGTTACGGCCATTATTGTAGTAGTTCTTTTGGATGGAATGTTTGTAAATATTTATTATTGACCTTTAAAATTTTTTTTGTAAAACTCAAATATCTAATTGTGGCACAAAATCAGAAATATAACTCTAAAGTTACAATAAAGAACTTTCTACGCTACACTACAAAACGAAGTAAAAAATGAATGTTGCTATAAAGTTTGTGCCAGTTAACTACGATCCATTATGCAACATAGCAGGCTATGCCCTCAGAAGTATAGCCATGTTTCCCTCGCCTTCCATGAGTTGTGGTTCCAATCTCATTAGCATTTGTTGTATAGAAATGGTCGTTACCATTCCAGTAGCGATAGAGTGGACGAGTAAGGCCTGGCAAGAAATACTTGAAGCAATATCCTTGAACTCCTTCATAAGCCCATCCATGTCTTCCACGCCCCAACTCTCTGAAGTTTGTGGTATAAAAGTGGTCACGAATATGAGCATTCCAATATCGGTAAAGTGGGACAACTGATGGGCCTGGTAGAAGGAATTTTAACATTAATCAGAAATATTATTTCTTACTAATTTTCCTTGTGTAAATGCGACCAGCAATTCCTTCACATCTGTAACCATGATTACCTATCCGACCAGCAACTGTAGTTCCAATCTCTCTTTTATTGGTTGTATAGAAATGGTCACAGCCATCACCTGAAGTGTTGCAGCAATAAACAAGCTAATGTTGTTATACCGGTATGAGCTGTACCTTTAAAGTAACGATATAGTGGTATGAGACGACAAGCTGTGCTCCGGACAATTTCAGCTATGCAAAGACCATAATTGCGATACTAATCAATGTTTGCTTACATGAATCAGTATCATCTTCTTTATCACCAGCCTGCTCTTCTTCACTTGCTGCTGAGAGTGACATGGGAAATTATCAATTCTTTACATAATAGAGGCTGTGCACATATTTAATCATTGATGTTACCTTGTTCATCTTGTTCATTTTCCTCAGCAATAGGGCTGTCAGAAGGCAGCTCAGTTTCTGTTTGGGCATTAATATCAGTCTCATCTTCTGGTTCTTGTTCAAGTCTAAACTCTTCAGCTAAAATGTATTTAGTCACAACAGCTTTATATTGCACAGTGGCAGCTTACAGTTGTTGGGCAAACATTGGATAGTCACTAGGACAGCAGCTAAGAATACAAGTGCTAGCTTCATTCTTATTAATTTCATAGGATTCTTCAGTATGATAGTTTCAGCTAACCGAACAGAAGCTTATATACTGGAGCAGTGTTTGTCTATGTCCACTAAAATAACTCAAACAAGAAGCATACAATTATTTATAATTTATTGTCAGTGATACAACCATTGTATGTCATTTCCTCATTGACATAAGCTAAAATATATTACAGTGTTTGTTGATGTCTACTAAATCAATAAGCATGTAATTGATACGACCGTTGCATGTATACCATTTCCTTATTGACACAGACTAAAAATTCTTCAAACTTATTGGTAGTGATATAATATTCACATTTGATGTTTTATTGTAGATTTCCTGCTATGGAAGACAACAATCAGTTCCCTGTCTAATCATTTTTTGATCTTTTCTAACCAATACTGATAGCTTTATAAATATAGTTTATAAACATGCTTACTCTTTGAGCTTTATGTACATGCCTTGCTAGGTTTCTTTTTCTAGTGCATTTATTTAGAAGATTTCATTAAATGGTCATTCTGTTATACAATTACAGTTATAGGGATCTGTTCACCAAAATAACTTTTTATGAAAAATTCCACAGCTAGTTCACACATTTAAGATTGGAAGATGTTGCTTATTAGCATTTTATATTTTGTAAAATGAAATCAATTTAAATTGATCATTTTTACTGTACGTGTTTATTTTGTACTTTGAATGTTCAAAATTTTTATGAAATTTATTTATGCAGCAATTGTGTACAGCGCATAATATAATTTTTATTGCTGACAACTTGACGTTAAATGTTCTTTTTTAAAAAAACCAAATTATATTAACTGTGGCAAAAATCAGAAATTCATGTAATTAAGTTACTGTGAAAATCTTCCTACACTACAACAAAATAAAAATGAATGTCATTTTTGTTCCAGTTATGGGCTAATAGATACATAGCAAGCTATGCCTTCATAGACATAGCCAAACTTTCCCCTGGCCCCAATGGTTGTGGTTCCAATCTCACTGGGACTTAAAGTGTAGAAATGATCAACACCATTCCAGTAACGATGGAATGGACGATTGACGTCAGGCAAAGAATCCTCATAACAATATCCTGCAATTCCTTCATACTCATATCCTTTGCCTCCACGACTCAATTCATTAAAGTCTGTGGTGTAGAAATGGTCCTTGATATCACCATTCCAATATCGGTAAAGGGGAACAGTATTAGCTACAAGAAAGTGTGATATTATAATTACAAAGCAAGTCTTATTAGCAACTTACCAACTCTTGAGGTGTAAACAAAAGCAGCAATGCCTTCATACTCGTAGCCAAATCTACCTATTCGACCAGCGACTGTAGTTCCAATCTCTCTTGCATTGGTTGTATAGAAATGGTCACTGCCATCACCTGAAGTATTGCAGCAATAAACAAGCTATAATGTGCATGGTGTAAACTGACTTAAATAATAGCGGTGTAATGGTCTTCGGCCACTTGACCTCTTCACATCTTCAGCTACATTAAAGACATCAGTATATCAACAACTAATCAATATACTTGCACTTATAAGTATTTGCAATAGCTGCTGTTACAGCTATAGACTTACAGTTTTGTGCTGGAAGACACTGAATAGTCACTATCAGAGCAGCTAAGAACACAAATGCCAGCTTCATTTTTGAGATGATTTGCTAAGTTTGGTTTGATTTAGCTCACTGTGTCTCAACCTTTATAAAGACTGATAATGTCAGAGTTTGTATGGTTGCTCATTAACCTAGATCTACTTATACCATTATACTTAATCAATGAACCAACTTTAATCATTGTGAGTTGGTTATCATAAAAGAGGAAATTCCAGCATAGTTTACAAATTACAGAAGTGACAGTCACATTTGAATTCTTTAGGTTTGCAACCAAACAGCTAATGGGTATTTGCAATCCGACAGCTAATGGGTATAATTGTTAGTTCAGGAAGTGAACAGTTATGTCACCTAATTTACAGTTAATAGTCCATATATTTGATCAAAGCTTTAATACCACTAAAGACCTTGTTTAAATACATGAATTAGTTTACTGGCAACATGTTGTGACTAGTGCATGAAAACAAAGACTAATTTTAAAGCCACGTCATGATAACTTTGTCTAACATCTGGTAATTATGGCAATTTTCACATCAAAATTTTCACCTAAAATTTAAAAGCTTTCACCTCAAAGTGGTACCCTCATTGCTAGTAATTTTTTATGTAAAAATTAATTAAGAGAACTCTACCTCTTTTTTTACTTTTATCTTTAAAAATCATAATATATTATATATATTACATAGTCATACAGTAAATCATTATTATTATTTTAAATTAAAAATAATTTCATTGACTCCAACCACTAGTCTCTAAGCATCTACATCCACAGCCGGAAGGACACGTCACGTGATTTGAAAACCAATCCATCAGGTGATTGGTGTGGCCTCCATGACCACAACTCAAACATAAATTAGAAGAGCCTAAATTAAATGATCATTTAAAAGCAATGTCAACTTATAAGTAAGTACTAGGCTATACCTTTAACTGCCAGGTTACAGAGGGAACAAGTGATGGCAAAGAGATGACACTTCATGCAGTAAGGACCTTTGAGCAGTGCCCTGCATCCTCTACACTGTCCAGCAAGAGCTGAGAGAGAGAGAAATAAAAAAAGATATAAATAATATACAGCAGAGAGATGATAATTATTGTGAGTTAAGCGATATTGCATTAACAAAATAAAGAAATGAAGAGGCCTAGATGTCGTAAGCTTCACATTCATTACAATTATAACTCATTAAATTATTATACAATACATGCAGATCTATTGTCATCATTTTATTAAAAGGTTTACTTATTTCCTTATGTCTATAAGCTCCACAAGACTGGTACTTCATGACTTCCGACCGCTGAGTTAGGAGGCCCCACCTGTACAGGATGTTACTATAGCAACGCCTATACTCATCACATCTTAGGCTCATGACAGCATCAAGTATCCTATAGACAAATGATATCACGTTTATTTTTGTAGATAAGTTTTTGCCTGCAGTTATTTTGATGTTGTAGCATTTCTTCATCGTCGACTGTCTCAATTACTATTCCTTCCAAACCAACAGGATGCTCCTATAGGGAAACCACGCCCATTAATAAACCACACCTATGATTGCTATTACTTGTGTCTTCTTTGGAAGGGAAGGAGAAGATGATGAAGAAGATGAATGAGGAAAGCGTTCGTTAACATGAAGACATTGTAACTGACATATACAAGAGAGCATTGCTAGTGTTTGAACATCATGAATACTGCTGTAATAATCAAACCTAAGACACCAATAGACATAGGGCCAATCAATATTATTACTAACACTAGAATAATTTTCAAAAACTTTTTGAAGAAATTTAAATGTAACTTAAGAATCAAATTTTGACTGGAATAAACTCAAATTTATCATACATTTACATGTAGAAAATAAATGATTTTGATATAAGTACAAAAATGTAAGAAAAATTAACCAGCCATTTTTTGACAAAATATAATACAGAGATCAAATTTTTGAGTAACTTACACCTGTCACAAAATCTGTGACAAGCAAAAAACCCATTGCTTCCATTAGCACAAAATCTGTGACAATGCCATTTTTTGGAAAAAACATGGGCCTTAGGTATTTTTGCATTTTCTTATTTTCAGAATTTTGACGTTTTCTTAAAATTGCTGTAACTTGAAAAATTGAAGTCGGAATCACCTCAAACTTGCTACACAGCATAAAAACATCAATATGTATCAGAAAATGTAATAAAAATTTGGGGTAATTTTTTGTCCATTTTTTTAGAAAAAACCATGGGCTATAGCCTTGGGTATTTTTCAGAATTTTGACGTTTTCTTAAAATGGGCGTAACTTGGAAAATTGTAGTCGGAATCACCTCAAACTTGCTACACAGCATAAAAACATCAATATGTATCAGAAAATGTAATAAAAATTTGGGGTGATTTTTTAGCCATTTTTTGAAAAAACCATGGACTATAGCCTTGGGTAATTTTCAGATTTTTGACGTTTTCTTAAAATGGGTGTAACTTGGAAAATTGAAGTTGGAATTGTCTCAAACTTGCTACACAGTATAAGGACATCAATATGTATCAGAAAATGTAATAAAAATTTGGGGTAATTTTTTGTCCATTTTTTGGAAAAAACCATGGACTATAGCCTTGGATATTTTTCAGAATTTTGACGTTTTCTTGAAATGGGCGTAACTTGGAAAATTGAAGTCGGAATTGCTTCAAACTTGCTACACAGCATAAGGACATCAATATGTGTCAGAAAATGTAATAAAAATTTGGGGTAATTTTTTAGCCATTTTTTGGAAAAAACCATGGACTTATAGCCTTGGGTATTTTTCAGAATTTTGACGTCTTCTTAAAATGTCCGTAACTTGAAAAATTAAAGTTGGAATCAGCTCAAACTTTCTACACAGCATAAGTACATCAATATGTATCAGAAAATGTAATTTAAAAACTGGGGTGATTTTGGGCCCATTTTTTGGAAAAACCATGGGCTATAGTACAGGGGCTTTGAGCATAAGAATTCTCTCCCAGTCATGTTACAGTTGCTCATTAACATTAACTTTAAGATCTCACAGTGATTGAACAAGCTGACGTCCAAAAGGATGTATGGCCCATGGTCCCTCAGCCCCGGGTTCCAGAGGTGAGGTTTCATGTTTTGCAGTGTCGGCAGCAATAAGTGATACAGCAGTCCATGTGTTAACGAGGTCCTGTCGACCAACGGCAGCTGCTGCACATGCATTTAGTATACAAATATCTTCAATATTTTTACCAACCAAACTAAAAAATGAACACAAACTAGACATGAATTACTGCAATTTGTGATACTATGAGCAAGTTTAAGAGGTATTAAAATACTTTAAACTTATCATCCACAACACTACCTGTACCTGTATTCCTTAGCCAGTTTATAATCCACAGGTAGGAGGCTACTGACATCAGATATGATCACAGTCCCTGCTCCTCCTTTACTCGAGCTGGAGGAGGACAGTTTATCCTTTGATCCAGGAGAGACCCCTCCGGTTCCCATGCTCCCTGCGCTGGTTCCAAGGACCTGTAGGTTACTCCCACTGTTTGTCCTCTTTGAGAAAGAGGCGGAGGAATGGAGAGACGAGACACGTTGACGAGAGCCTTTCTTTGTCAAGGATTTGTAATGATGTAGGGAGTCGAATGACCTGTTCAAAAAATAAAGAAATGGACAGATAATTATACATCTGTTCATTTCTTTATTTTTTACGGTGTGTCCTTTATACAGTGTGTCCTTTATTATTATTATTATTATTATTATGATGTACAATGTAACTCACTTTGGTGTTTTTGTGTTAGGAGGTAACACGCTAGGAAAACTAAAATACACAATATAACCTAAAAGAGGACAGGAAACTTAAAAACATGCAAATAATCGTTTTTTAACAACTTTAAAATTCATATAAAATCAAATTTTGATTGGGACCAGCTCACATTTAAAACACAACATAAGAACATGTATATGTATCAGAAAAAAATTAAAATGGAAATTCATTTCTTTTCAATTTTGGCAAAATTTGGCCCGATACAGTACAGGGACAATTCCAGTAACAAACTGCCACTGCTGCATGAGCAGCTGTATAAAGGACTGAGAGAGTACTAACCGTTTGAACAGAACCTCGCTCCGCTGCTTCTAGGAAATGGAATCCTATCATCGTCCAGTTTACCAAATGACAAGTCAAAATCTGATTGGACGGAGGGAAGGGCATGAGGATCAGCAGCAGGTGGCTCTGGACGACACTAAAGGCAAAGAGAATGGGACGTGGTAAAGATGAAAGACTCTCATAACGCAATTATCTCTAACCAGTAATGTATCAAAGCTTTTGGCTAACTTCCTCAGACATTGCTCCAGACACGGTCTGTTCAACCTCACATTTGAATAAGCCGTTTCATTGACAGTCTATAACAACAACAACAATAACTTAACAAAAATAATAACAACAACAATAATAATAATAATAATAACAATAATAATGGATACTTAGGGAGTACTTATTAATAAGTCCATATATTACATGTGGATGACAATCGATACATTCAAATCTATTATCACAATTACATGTGCTTACTCCAATGAGCTCATTCTGACTGGAATAATCAATAGTGGTACTTGGATCTAGTCTGAAGGAAGGAGCTGCTCCATTAGGATAATGAGAGGGGAACGTGATGTCAAGACGAATGAGATGTCCTCCTTGTTCTATCTTAACGGTACAGCTGCGCTGAGTCGGATCAAGCTAAAGGAGACACAGATATAGAAATAAGTATATGAGACACTGCCAGTAATAATAACAACATAATTATCATTATTATATTATTTAACAATTTCAATATTTAAGTGTCTCATAACTGGTGCAACTTCACCATACTACAATGAGTGGGTGAGTGAGTGAGAACAATCATTAATCCAATTATGACGATGTCATCATATTTGGATTGATAACTGCTACCAGTTGAGCTGTGCGTGTCTGAGTAGGTGTATACACGTCCATAACAAGCCAGTGTGTGACAAGAGTGGGCGGTATGCATTACTGATGTGTGACCACTAGCAATTATAAATACATACACACTGTTGTATGTGAATCAATATAAATACATACACACTGGTGTGTGTGAATCATTATAACTACATACACACTGGTGTGTATGTCAATCGATATAAATACATACACACTGTTGTATGTGAATCAATATAAATACATACACACTGGTGTGTGTGAATCATTATAACTACATACACACTGGTGTATGTCAATCGATATAATTAGGTGTGCAAGTTTGTGGTCACTGCCGCCTTGCTGACGTGTGACAATACAAATTATCAATGTGTGCAATCTGTGACTCAATCGGTTTGATCATAGTTCTGTATTTTAATATTTACCCTCTCCATCTCCAAGTTGGGTATGTCGAGATTAACTTGTTCGAATTCTTGAGCCAAAGTCTGACTAACAAAACTACTAAATATGGACAAATCTGGAGTGCCTGGAGATCGGGAAAAAAGAATAATTAAAAATAAAAATAAATATTAACCAGGAGTAGCCGATCCGATCGAATTGAAGGTTTTGTTACTCATGGGGGTTCCTGGCAATACCACACTAGGTCCATCAATATCATCAGACCCCTCACCAAAAGTGCTGAAACTAGTTTCAGCTTCAACACCAACCAAAGAAGGGGGCTTTTTGACCGTGGGGGTCTTCTCAAGGCTTCCTTCGGCAGGAGATAAATCAAAATTAAGAGCTTGCTGCAAATGTTCAGAGAGGGACCAGACATGAAGGGATCGATCCTTTGAGAGTGAAAATAAACAGCAACCTAAGGGGAGGGGCACTCCGGCTAGTGGGAGTGGTCAAATACGCATTCACGTACCTCTCTCATTTTTAACCCACTGGATATCAATCACGGCATCAGTGTGACCATTGAATATGTGAGTGGGTGTGGCTATGTTCGTTCTACTCCAAATAAAGACTCGATTGTCACCAGAATGAACCGCAGGTACTAGTATCATACCTATACCTTCACCGTGTGGCTATTAATAGTAACAAAAATAAATACATATCTATTAATAGTAACAAAAGTATTCTAAATGACATTATCAATATCAACTATATTCATATGTACATGTACTTATGGTTGCATTAATCTGTTTTTCGTATCGTTACAACTTACGCAGTTTCTTGCCCTCCAAATAGGATGGTTCCCAGCCTTTATTGTGCTGTGAGGATCCCGTGGGGACTTGGTATCCCAGAACTTGACAGTAGCATCATGACTACAGGTGGTGAGGCTGTTCTCATTCGTATAGCTCCAATCAATATCGTGTATCTTGTTCATGTGAGCCGTTATACATGCTGAAACTGTGGAGGGTTTCTAAATAATAAATAATAAGATAATTATAACATAAATACAGCATATATTTAAAGTATTTCTCTCTCTCTCTATTTCTCTTACTTTCATGTCCCATATCCTGATGTCAGAATCATGAGCTGAGCCTATTATTGATCCATTCAACCTGTTCCATTGAACAAATGAGGCACCAGCTAAAGTATAAATAAATAAAGAAATAAATATTATTGTATATATAGTAAGCTCAAAGACTCACAGTTCAATCCTCCTAGAGTTTTAAAGGATACCTTGGGCCGTCTTGGTTCTCTAAAAGCCCAAATGATAACATGATAGTCACATGATGATCACATGATGATCACATAGTATTACCTGATGTCCCAGATATGAACAAATGATTCAACAGCACAGGTAGCAATGAGATTAGGGTCATCAGAAGACCAGCTTAAATCACTAATAAAGAATAAGAGGTTTATGGTCATGCATGAACTTATAGAGTTTGAGGAGATTAGGAGGAGACATTTAAATATAAAGACATCAACCTCAGAGGACGTGTGTGAGCTTTGACTGATACAAGAGGCTGTCTGCCTTCATGTGTATCCCATATATCAAGCTTCAAATGATTCTACAATACAAATAATAATAAAAATAATAAAATACATCATGTAGCATTATTTAATTCCTATGTCACTGTAGTGATGATGATAATGATTAACAACCTACGATATGTATATAGCATGACAAAGAGTAGGCAGAGATTATGGTAAACCGGAGTACAGAGTGCAGGTAAGTGGGCATTCATGCCAGATCATGCCACCAAATATACCATTACTAAAGGATTATATTACTAGTATTATGAGTGATAAGTCCCTTGAGGCCAAACAAGGTCTTTCAGAGACAGGCAGGTGTGTCAACAACCACTGTACTCATCATTTTATCAAAAAAGGAAACTGCAAACCATAGCCAGGCTGGCCTGTAGTGGGAGGGACAGGTTGATATCAGGCAAGAGTCCCTTTACTAAACCCAAAAGACTGCTGACTCAAAAACACTATAAAAAGTCCCCACAGGCCACCCACTGCATTAGAGGAAATGGGTACACGAGAGGATCAAAGTCATGTCAAATAATTCAATAATAGCCTATCTTAGACTAGTAACAGGTGACTGGATCATGAGAGAGAAATAACATAATTTTAAGCAATAGATGTACATATATGTACATGTACTAGCAAATACGCTGACAACATGATGTACATGCACTAACTTGCAGTGATAAGTTGATTACATGTAGAGGAGCCATTACTTGTTTTTGAGATGTATAATGGTTGTATTAACAGGATAATGGTACAAGTATAATCTTTTGTAGCATAATTACTGATATGAAAATATAAGCTCTTTCCCATAATAGTATTATAAAAATGTAACACTTTAATCTCTATTTCTGTTATAAAAATTACAGCTCTTGCTAACAAGAGATCTGTGTTAACAATATTTCTAAATGTACATTCGTACAACTTAACATATCTACAAGTACATGTACGTGTTTTATTATGTCAAGTACAATGTACTTACGGACGATGCTAGGTGCTGCTGTTTAGCAAAGTGAGGGTTCCAGCGAAGAGCCTTTATCTCGTACTTGTTATGAGTACCGAGTTTACGCTTTGCTTTTTCTCTTCCTTCCCCTGATCCAAGTTCAACGACACTTGATGAAGAGTCCAGGGATATGATGGACAACCACTTCTGACTAGACGTGTAATAAAAGGACACAATAAAAGAATTAATACACGCAAATATTAATAATACAATGTTCCTATTGATTCAAGTCTTATCTATGCACCTGATTATAGATCATACAAGTAAAGCAATATATGTATATATTCTTAATTTAATTTTTAAAATTCATTTGTGGTGACTTACACAGCTAAAACTGCCCAGTTTCCAGTACAATCAACATCAAAGGCATTGACCTGAATATAATATAATAACAAGAGTCTTTAATGTGTATATATTCACCTGCCACTCTGGAAAATTAAATATCACTTCTTCCTCCATTTTATTACTGAACCACGCCTAGATCTATTTGTAGATTTGAGCCACACCTCTTTTTGTGGCTATAAAAATGGAAGTTTGCTGGAGGTTTCTGTGCATAGCTACAGTTAGCAAACTTTTCTCTCTGCTAGCAGCGCAATGGCTAGCAGTTCTAAAAGTGCAGTGTTTTTAATCTTATTTTCTCTACTTGGAGGGATCTCGTATGTTGAGTCTCGCCGAGTTATCCGTGCAGCTCCAGGAGAGGAGACGACAGGAAACTACATTGTAGTGATGGAGAAGGAGACCAGTCACAGCACGTTTGAGCATATTGCTGATGAAGTGAGAAATGAATCAATGGATCACAAGATAGCAGAGAAAGTGGAAGGACCAGTTGCTAAGATTATAGCAGCAAAGATGACAGAGGAAGCTGCACACAGGGTGAGAAATAAATACTATTTTGTAAAATAGATCTAATTGTTCTTTCATTAACTACAGTTGAAGCATCAGTTAGGTGTTGAGTACATAGAGCAAGAAGCTTTTGCTACTATGTCAGCAGTGTCATGGGCTGTGGATCGTGTTGACCAAGTCAGTTCAGTATTGGACAATCAACCATACACTCCTTGTGAATGTGGCAATGGTGTTGATGTGTATGTCCTTGATACTGGTAAGATCATTATTTGAGTCCAATGCCTGAGATGCAAACTTAGCAATAAATACTTTATAACGAATCTATTCTTTGCAGGTATCCGCTATAATCATTGTGAATTTGGTGGAAGAGCATTGTATCCAGGTTATGATCCAGTTGACAACTACAATGGAGGAAATAGGCAAGGTGGAGATTGTCAGGGACATGGTACCCACGTAGCCAGTTTAGCAGTTGGTAATGTTTCTGGACTAGCTCGTTGTGCTACTGCTTATAGTGTACGTGTACTAGACTGCAATGGTAGAGGACCTTACAGTGTTATAATAGACGGACTCAACTATGTAGCCGGGAGGATTAGGAGCTCAAACAGAACAGGAGTCATTTCAATGTCTCTGGGTGGATCTTTCTCCTCTTCTCTTGATCAAGTAGTAACTAATGTGGTCAGTCAAGGAATACCTGTGGTTGCATCTGCTGGTAATGATCGTGGTAATGCCTGCTCCAAATCTCCTGCTAGTAATCCTGGGGCTATAACAGTTGCTGGTAGTGCAAGAGGAGACAATGTCTACTTTAACACTAATGCTGGATCTTGTGTGGATATTTTTGCTCCAGGAGCTTCAGTGACTGCTGCAAGTCATTCATGTTCTACTTGTTCGTGTCTTAGGACTCTGAGTGGTACATCAATGGCCGCTCCTCTTGTCTCTGGTGGTATAGCACTGCTACTGGAGAAGGAGCCTTCACTCTCTCCTGCTGCTATTTCTAACAGATTGAAACAAAATTGCATTAAAAATGCTATCAGCTACACTAATTTACCAGTTACTTATAGAAGCAACACAAACAACTGTTTGCTTCATGTCAACACTGATTGTAAGTGAATGTATCATAAAGTGATCTCTTATTATATTCTTTATTATTATTTATAGGCTCAGATGATAACAGTACATGTACCAAAACTCGTACATTTACCTTCACACAGATGACTATGTCTACAAGACTTGTAACAGAAACAAGAATATCTAATATAGTCACTACAGCAACTGTTACAGTTACCAGAAGCACTGACGTAACCAGGACACATACAGTAGCAGTTACTGAAAGAATAACACCTACTGTTACTACATGTCCAGGGCCAACTCCAACCTCAACTCCAGTAAGTGGGTTTGCTTCCTGTGCTGAAGTATCTGGACCATCTGGAAACTATGTCCTTCAAACTAAAGATGGTCCTACAACAGTTTACTGTGAGTTAGAGAAGGAGATAAAAGGTAACAGGGGATTCATGAGGATAGCAAATGTCAACATGTCTGATCCCAATACTGACTGTCCTGACAGTCTCTCATTAAGAACTGATGGAAACCTTAGGACATGTCAGCGTAAACAGAGTGGCAGTGGCTGTTCGTCTACTACCTTTAGTTCCTCAGGACTTGAGTACTCAAGAGTGTGTGGGCGTGTAAGAGGATACCAGTGGTCCTCGCCTAATGCTTTTTACTGGTTTCAGCGTAATAAGCATTTCAAAGTTGATGACCTTTACGTTGATGGAGTAGTACTGACTAATCAAGTGAATGAGGCTCGTTCCCATATATGGACATTTGCAGCTGCCGTTGATGAAGTTGGTCGTCAAGCTCAATACAGTTGTCAGTGCAGCAATAGTAGGACAAATATTGATTTTGAAACTCCATCATTTGTTGGTAATGATTATTTCTGTGAAACAGGATCACGGAATCGATTCCGTTATGGTGTACTCTACACATCAGATCCACTGTGGGACGGAAAGGGGTGTGGTGAAGTGAGCACCTGCTGTGATAAAGGAGAGTGGTTCTGTAAGGACGTTCCAAAGACCAGCTCTGATATTGAGCTACGACTGTGTGGTAATGAACAACGCTTCAATGAAGATACTCCTCTTGATCTGATAGAGCTTTATGTACAGTGATTTTGTTGTGCATCATAATGACTATAGTTTTCAAAATATACATACACTAGTTTAGGTTCTGTCCATGCAAGTGCTTTCTTTAACATCACATTATTATTATAATAATTTTTCTAATAAAGCACTACAGATTAATTAAATTTTATGGAGATTTTTGATTCATACTTCTGCCAACCACAAAGTCCGGCCAGCGCAGCGCACTAACAAACATCTGATCACAAAGGCCAAAAAAGCAAGCAGGATCTTTAGATCTACTCTTAACTTGTGCAAGGATGAGTTCCAGTTTCTGTGTCGCTTTTTTTCTTTTAATAGCAGTAAAGATTACCTTCGCTGATGCCGAGGCTGAGTCTCCCCGAATTATTCGTGCAGCTCCGGGAGAGAAGACGACAGGAAACTACATTGTAGTGATGGGGAAAGAGACCAGTCACAGCACGTTTGAGCATATTGCTGATGAAGTGAGAAGGGAGTCAATTGATCAAAAACTATCTGTGAAAGTGGAAGGACCATTTGCTAAAATACTTTCAGCAAAATTGACAAAAGATGCTGCACACAGGGTAAGAGATCATTACTGAGAGATCTATTAAAATTAATTTATTTATTATAAATAGATAGCCCTAATGCAAAATGAAGGTGTTTTTATAGAGGAAGAAACATATGCTTCTATTGATATGTCATGGGCTGTGGATCGTGTTGACCAAGTCAGTTCAGTATTGGACAATCAACCATACACTCCTTGTGAATGTGGCAATGGTGTTGATGTGTATGTCCTTGATACTGGTAAGAACGTGACTATGCAGTAACTAAGAGTTAATTTGTGTATAATAATAGGTATTCGCTATGATCATTGCGAGTTTGGAAGAACAAAGTATTCAGATTACGTGTTTGATGGGGGACGAGCCAAGTATTCAGGCTATGATCCAATTGATAATTACAACGACACCAATTTAGAAGGTAGAGATTGCCATGGACATGGTACCAATGTAGCCAGTTTAGCAGTTGGAAATGTTTCTGGACTAGCTTGTTGTGCTACTGCTTATAGTGTACGTGTACTAGACTGCAATGGCAGAGGACCTTACAGTGTTATAATAGACGGACTGAACTATGCAGCTATAAGAATTAAAGACTCCAACAGACCAGCTGTGATTGTAATGTCTCTGGGTGGATCTTTCTCCTCTTCTCTTAATCAAGTAATAACTAATGTGATCAATCAAGGAATACCTGTAGTTACATCTGCTGGTAATAATCGCGGCAATGCATGCTCTAGATCACCTGCTAGCAATCCTGGAGTTATAACAGTTGCTGCTACTACAATAGGAGATTTCATTAACTATAATACTAATGCTGGACCCTGTGTGGATATATTTGCTCCTGGAGCATATGTGACTGCTGCTAGTCATACTTGTTCTACTTGTTCGTGTACTAAAGCTGTAAGTGGTACATCAATGGCTGCTGCTCTTGTCACTGGTGCTGTTGCATTACTACTGGAGAAGGAGCCTTTATTCTTCCCTTCCAATATCTCAGATAAATTAAAGGAAAATTGCCTTAAAAATGCAATCAATTTTATATTTTTGGAAAATAGTTATAAAAGCACTACAAACAATTGCTTCCTTCACATTAAAAAATGTAAGTTGATGTTTTTATTTTATGCACACGACTATTATTTCTATTTTATAGGTGATGAATGTGGAATTAGCACAACTAGCATCATTACCATTACGCCAACTAGTACTTCTACTTGTTACATTGGCACTTTAACAAAAAATGCTACGTTAACAAAAACTACTACCATGACAAATATTACTACCTTAGTAAACACTGTTACCTCAACAGACACCACCACTGTGCTTGGTATTACTACCCCAGTACATAAAGTGACGTCAACACATCATGCTACTACGACATATCACACCACTTTAACAAGTCGCACTACTTTAACTCATAATGCTACTTCAATGCTGCTCACAACGTCAACATATAATGCTACTTCGACACATCACACTACTACAACACGTCATATTACTTCGATGAACCATACTATTACTGTAACACATGATGCAGTTATAATAAGGCCTACTACTTCAACAAGATATGCTACATCCATGCATCATACTACCGTCACACGTCATATTACTCCAATAGATGATACAACTTCTACACACCATACTACCACAACAGTTCATACTACTTTAATACCTCGTACCACTTCAACACATACTACTACTACTACACGTCATTCTACTTCAATACGACCTACAGCTACAACACTTTCTGTGCATGTAACATGTACTGATACCGTTTTTTCAACAACCACCCCAACACATACAGTTACAAAGTATACAACAGAGTTTAATACTGTTGTAGCTACCCACCCGATTTGTCAACAATGAGGCCAGGCTATGAGTCTTTTTGCTTGTAATTCATTTTGTTTGTATACCTTATTTTTTATATTTAGTCATGAGGTTTAAAAGGCACCCAGAGTCTTTTGATGTAATTTAATTTAAAATGATTTAACACATTAGATCATTGATACTATGGTGAGATCATGGTTAGATCACTAACCACTGATCTGCAGCCGGCTAGGCCTAGGCGCGCATACAGCTGCGCATAATTTTGTTGACAAAAGAAAATTTGATGCATTCATACCAGTAGTCAGTAGAGCCTGTACTTCAGTCTTTGAGAGGAATTCAACAGGATGAACTACAGCTTTTTTCTTGGACTTATAATTGCAGCAGTAGTCACTAATGTTGTGTCAAACCAAGTATATCGTGCAGGTCCAGGAGAGGAGACAACAGGAAACTACATAATAGCAATAAAGAAGGAAGAAAATCACTGCATGTTTGAGCATATTGCTGATAAAGTGAGAAAAGCTTCAACTGATCAAAGAATATCAGTGAAAGTGGAAGGGCCACTTGTTAAAATCATAGCAGCAAAAATGACAGAAGATGAAGCAAACAAAGTATTAAAGATTTATAATATTCATTAATTTATTATAAATTATTCTGAATTTTGATAGTTAGTCCATCAAAAGGGCATTGAATTTATAGAGGAAGAAACATATGCTTCTATTGATATGTCATGGGCTGTAGATCGTGTTGACCAAGTCAGTTCAGTATTGGACAATAAACCATACACTCCTTGTGAATGTGGCAATGGTGTTGATGTGTATGTCCTTGATACTGGTAAGAACGTGACTATGCAGTAACTAAGAGTTAATTTGTGTATAATAATAGGTATTCGCTATGATCATTGCGAGTTTGGAAGGACAAAGTATTCAGATTACGTGTTTGATGGGGGACGAGCCAAGTATTCAGGCTATGATCCAATTGATAATTACAATGACACCAATTTAGAAGGTAGAGATTGTCATGGACATGGTACCCATGTAGCCAGTTTAGCAGTTGGTAATGTTTCTGGACTAGCTCGTTGTGCTACTGCTTATAGTGTACGTGTACTAGACTGCAATGGTAGAGGACCTTACAGTGTTATAATAGACGGACTCAACTATGCAGCTATAAGAATTAAAGACTCTAACAGACCAGCTGTGATTGTAATGTCACTAGGTGGATCTTTCTCCTCTTCTCTTGATCAAGTGGTAACTAATGTGATCAATCAAGGAATACCTGTGGTTGCATCTGCTGGTAATAATCGCGGTAATGCATGCTCTAGATCACCTGCTAGCAATCCTGGGGCTATAACAGTCGGTAGCACTTTAATAGGAGATTTTATTAACTATAATACTAATGCTGGACCCTGTGTAGATATATTTGCTCCTGGTGCATATGTGACTGCTGCTAGTCATACTTGTTCTTCTTGTTCATGCACTAAAGTTGTAAGTGGTACATCAATGGCTGCTGCTCTTGTTTCTGGTGCTGTCGCATTACTACTGGAGAATGAGCCTTTTCTCTCTCCTGATAGTATCGCAGATGAATTGAAATATGACTGCCTTAAAAATGCTATCAATTTAATTTTCTTGGATCCTTCTTATAAAAGCAACACAAATAATTGCTTCCTTCACATTAAAAAATGTAAGTTCTTCATTCTTCTAAAGATAAATATGTATTATTATTATTATAGGCACTGATGTATGTGACATTACTCCAACTAGTACCAGCATCATGACACGTACTAGACCCTCAATATATGTCACTATTGCAGAACACACTACATTCTCAACTGCAATTACTACCATTGCAAAAAGTACCACCTTAACATGTGCTACTACTTCAACTGACACTGTCACTGTGACAGATGATGCTACCCTAATATGCAATTCAACTTCAACACATCATGCTACTAAAATACATAATTCTACTTCAACACACCATATTATGACAACCTATCATACTACTGCAACCCGTTATACCAGTTCAATATGTAATACTACCTCAACACATCACATAACTGCAACACATCATGATACTTTAATACACCCTTCTACTTCAATACAACACTCTACCTCAACAAAAGATATTACTGTAACACACACTTCTACTTTGACACGTCACTCTACGTCTACACATGATACTACATTACAGCATCCCTCCACTTCAACACATCACACTACTGCAACACATAGAGCTACATTAACACATACCTCTACTTCAACACATCACAAAACTTTAACACGTACCGCTACAATGATACATCCTTCTACTTCAACTGCATGGGTTGTTAAAACTATTGCAAAATATGCTCATGTGACATCTTGCTGTGTGGAAGCATCTCCTCCAGTAACCAAAACGGTTGTAATAACTAGGTATAGAGACATTACTGTGTGCCCTGGGGCTTTTCATTAAAAATTGTAATTCATTGTAACTATAGAAGCTTTTTATTATTAAAAAACACTCTTTTAAAAGAATAGATCCAAGATTAAGATGATAATTATCTTGCTGCAGCCACGCCCACATAGCGGCGCATATGCATTGATGCATGCAATAAAAAGACGGCCGGTTTGCTCTCAGACCTTCATTTTGATTCATAATATCAACTAGTAGAAATGAGGCTCTTGTACTGGTCTTGTTGTTCTCTCCTGCTTTTTATCTCACTCGTTGAGTCTCGTCGAGTCATCCGTGCAGCCCCAGGAGAAGAGACGACAGGAAACTACATTGTAGTGATGGAGAAGGAGACCAGTCACAGCACGTTTGAGCATATTGCTGATGAAGTGAGAAATGAATCAATGGATCACAAGATAGCAGAGAAAGTGGAAGGACCATTTGCTATGATTATAGCAGCAAAACTGACAGAAGAAGCTGCACACAGGGTAAGTTTACACAATGGTTGAAAGGTGTTAACAACAACTTGTATACACTAATTAATTATTATAGTTGAAGAATCAAGAAGGTGTTGCTTTTGTAGAGGAAGAGACATTTGCTCACGGCTCAGACGTATCATGGGCTGTGGATCGTATTGATCAAGTTAGTTCAGTCATTGATGGAGAACCATACACTCCTTGTCACTGTGGAAAGGGTGTGGACATATACGTGCTTGACTCAGGTAACTGATCTTAAAAACAAAGAAAATTAAATTTATTACTACAAAGCATTTGAAGATATTTAAACTTAGCATTACTAAGGCTAAACACCATATCACTCAATATCTGCAAAATAATATTAACGTAATTTGTATTGTTAAAATTATAGGTGTGAATTACGATCATTGTGAATTCGGGGGGAGAGCCAAGTACCCCGGCTACGACCCAGTCGATAACTACCTCAATACAAACAACCGGGGCAAAGACTGTCACGGACATGGTACCCACGTTGCTAGTTTAGCAGTTGGAAAGAACTACGGAGTTGCTCGCTGTGCAAACGTTTATAGTGTTCGAGTTCTAAGATGCGACAATGGAGCCCCTTGGAGTGTTGTCATTGATGGATTGAACTATGCAGCAAGAAAAATCACAGAAAAAAATCCCCGCCGTCCATCAATAATTTCTCTCTCTCTTGGAGGAGGCTACCAACAATCAGTTGATCAGCTTGTAACTTCAATAATCAGTCAGGGAATAACTGTTGTTGTTGCTGCTGGTAATGACCGCAGTAATGCTTGCTCTTCAACGCCTGCCAGCAACTCAGCTGCTATAACTGTAGCTGGTACTCGAAATGGTGATGACGTCTACTATAATACTAATGCTGGGCCTTGCATTGATATATTTGCTCCAGGTAGTTCGATAGAAGGAGCTTCTTATTCTTGTAACACCTGTCAGTGTTTAAAGACCTTTAGCGGTACATCAATGGCTACTCCAATGGTCTCGGGTGCTGCTGCACTATTGCTACAAGAGAACCCTAGTCTAAGTCCTGCTAGTATCGTCCAGAAACTAAAGCAAGATTGTCTCAAAAATGTAATTGATTTTAGCTATTTACCAAGCCAATATCGCTCCAACACTAACAATTGCTTACTTCATGTGAAATCATGTAAGTGGCTCAACTATGGCCTATAGGGTGGATGTTATTTTTCATTGTGTCCTTTTTAGGTAATAACACTTGTGATGGTAGCAGCACAGTGACATCAGCAACCACTTCAGTCAGTCTCTCTACCACAACTCTCGTATCAATAATACCCACCATAACCACAAGGACTATTGTCGTAACTCATACTCAAGTTCAGCCCATTACAGTCACAGAGACAACCTCACTGACTGTGACTATCACAGAGACTCCTCTAGTGCTTACTCCCACCAGTCGTGAGTTACACTTGTATGGCTTGTAATACATGCAGCATACACCATGACTACAAAAGGCCAATTTGATGGCCTTGCCACCATTATGATGTCAGATAGCTGCTTTACCCTTTTAAAGCCTCCCCATTAGTATTAATAATTCATTTGTATAGCTGTGATAACTGTAAGCTATAAGTACCTCCTCTTATGCTATACAGGTAATCATAAGCTATCTATATCACATTTATCACATTCATAGATGATGATTATATGTATCTAACCTAATAGCCTTTTTATCTTTACTTTGCATGCGTGCATATGGTAGTCAAAATAGTTTTAGAGCATCTTTAGCAGTATGATATAATGCTTGTTTGTTTTCTCTCCATACAGTCTGTTGTGAAACCTTGCGAAACTTTCAAGAGCTTCAAAAGAGCCTCATGTCAGATGTTAGTGCTATAGTACGGAACGGCTTGAATGACATCTCACTGATAGTTAGGGGAGAGAACTTGACTGAGCCAGAACCTTCAAAGTGCGAGAAGAATCCACTAGAAAGTATCATACCTACACCCATAAGCACACCACTGGCTTGTGAGGACTTGATGAACCACACATTACAATCAGGGCTCTATCACCTTTACATTAAGAATGAGAGCAAAGCAGTTTACTGTGAGTTGGAAAAGGAGATAAAAGGTGACAGAGGATTCATGAGGATAGCAAATGTCAACATGTCTGATCCCAATACTGACTGTCCTGATGGTCTCTCATTAAGAACTGATGGAAACCTTAGGACATGTCAAAGGGACGAGCAAGGGAAAGGTTGTTCATCGGCTCATTTCAACACATCAGGATTTGAGTACTCAAAAGTATGTGGACGTATAAGAGGATACCAATGGGCATCACCTAATGCTTTCTACTGGTATCAGCGTAATAAGCGTTTGACAATCAATGACCTTTACGTTGATGGAGCAGTACTGACTAATCAAGTGAATGAGAGTCGTTCTCATATATGGACATTTGCAGCTGCCATTGATGAGGTTGGTAGATCAGGTGCTGCCTTTGACTGTCAGTGTACCAATAGAGAGGTGATCATTGATTTTGAGACTCCGTCGTTTGTTGGAAACGATTATTTCTGTGAAACTGGCTCACGTAATTTCTTCGAGTACAACACCTTCTATACAGCAGATCCACTGTGGGATGGAAAGGGGTGTGGTGAAGTGAGCACCTGTTGTGATAAAGGAGAGTGGTTCTGTAAGGACGTTCCAAAGACCAGCTCTGATATTGAGCTACGACTGTGTGGCAATGAGGAACGCTTCAATGAAGATACTCCTCTTGATCTGATAGAACTGTATGTTAAATAATAAGATATTAATTATTTTAAAAATGCAATGATTTATGATTTTTATGTCATATTTTGATGTGTTTTTAGTTTTATGCTGCTGCTGCTTTAATTTAATGATTAGAAAATAAATTGAATTTCAAACCCACATAGAGGGTTGTTTTGTCTTCAAACACATTAATGAAAGGGAGGCAGTATAATACCAGCTGTAGTCAAAACAACATAGTAATTACTACATTACAAGTAGCACATCAACCTTGGTACTTTAATGTAAATTTATTTCAGAGCAAAATACACACAATAGCAACTCAAACCTGCTACACAGCATAAGGACATCATTATGTATCAGAAAATATAATAAAAATTTGTGGTGATTTTGGAGCCATTTTTTGGAAAAAACCATGGGCTATAGCCTTGGGTATTTTTCAGAATTTTGAGGTTTTCTTAAAATGGCCGTAACTTGAAAAATTGAAGTTGTAATCACCTCAAACTTGCTACACAGCATAAGGACATCAATATGTATCAGATAATGTAATAAAAATTTGGGGTGATTTTGGAGCCATTTTTTGGAAAAGACCATGGGCTATAGCCTTGGGTATTTTTCAGAATTTTGACGTTTTCTTAAAATGGCCGTAACTTGAAAAATTGAAGTTGGAATCACCTCAAACTTGCTACACAGCATAAGGACATCAATATGTATCAGATAATGTAATAAAAATTTGGGGTGATTTTGGAGCCATTTTTTGAAAAAGACCATGGGCTATAGCCTTGGGTATTTTTCAGAATTTTGACATTTTCTTAAAATGGCTGTAACTTGAAAAATTGAAGTTGGAATCACTTCAAACTTGCTACACAGCATAAGTACATCAATATGTATCAGAAAATGTGATAAAACTTTGGGGTGATTTCGAAGCCATTTTTTGGAAAAAACCATGGGCTATTATAGCCTTGGGTATTTTTCAGAATTTTGACGTTTTCTTAAAATGGCTGTAACTTTAAAAATTGAAGTTGGAATCACCTCAAACTTACTACACAGCATAAGGACATCAATATGTATCAGAAAATGTAATAAAAATTTGGGATGATTTTGGGGCCATTTTTTGAAAAAAACCATGGGCTATAGCCTTGGGTAATTTTCAGAATTTTGACGTTTTCTTAAAATGGCTGTAACTTGAAAAATTGAAGTCAGAATCAGCTCAAACTTTCTACACAGCATAAGTACATCAATAAGTATCAAAAAATGTAATAAAAATTTGGGGTGATTTCGGAGCCATTTTTGGGGAAAAACCATGGGCTATAGCCTTGGGTATTTTTCAGAATTTTGGCATTTTTAAAAAATGGCCGTAGCTTGAAAAATTAAAGTCTGAATAGCCTCAAACTTGCTACACAGCATAAGGACATCAATATGTATCAAAAAATGTAATAAAAAAATTTGGGTAATTTTTGAGCTATTTTTTGGTAAAAAACTATTGACTATTATTATGGTACAGGACACAGGGTATTTTCAAAAATTGGCACAATTGGTTTAAAAAGTGCTTATAGCTCAAAGTCAGAATGAGTTTATGTAGCACAGCATGAGGGCATAATAAAAGTTGATATCTGAGCTGAGAAGGAATCTATTTATAGGCTCAAGTCTTAACTTTCATACCAGTAATTTACAGGAAGCCACATAAGAGCTTGTTCTTTTAGCATCACAAGTCCTCATGATATCATGATGATGATTTCATGTCTCGTTATATTAGCCAGTCATTCATGATAATTAGCTCTGAATTACTACACTTTATTAAAGGACTAGACACCTGTATACTAGACAGTGACATCACAGACATGATCTGTATACTACTATGGCTCAAAGCAATATGAGATTGTGTTATTACAGACAGAGTGACTACATATTTTGAACAATGCTGATTTAATTAGGGCTACTCATGGTTATATAACGCACCACTGGTGACACAAATTAGTGACTGGAGGTTGAGTAAGAAACTTGAGTCAAATCAAGGAAAGAAAGAGGAAAAGAAAATGAATCTTGGATGGTCTTTGGTTCTCTTGTTCTTACAGTTTCTGAGCATTGCTGAGCCTGCCAAGGTTATTCGAGCAGCCCCAGAAGATACCACAACAGGAAATTACATAATAGCATTGAGTGAGGGAACTAGTCAGGAGAGGTTCCGTGAGATAGAGGAAGGAGTGAAAAACAGTGGATCAGTAATTTACACCAAAGTCAATGGAGAATATGCAAAAATAATTTCAGCCAATTTATCAGAGCAGACACTTGAAAAGGTAAAATAAAAAGAATAAATTAGCCATCATTATTATTATCATTGATCTGCAAGTTAAATAATTCATATAAATTCTTCTTCCATTTCACACATAGTTCAGTGAGTTTGAAGACATTGAATTCATAGAAGAAGAGACTTATGCAACCGCAAGTAGTGAAGTATCGTGGGCACTGGATAGAATCAACCAACAGAATAATAATAAACTGGACGGCTACACAAACTACAATGGTGATGGGCAGGGTGTTGCTATATACATTCTTGACTCAGGTAAAGCAGTTAAATGTAATGTGTTGACTAATATGGATACATAAGTGGCTAAAATAGCTATCATGCTACAGTAAAATTTAATTTTGCCTGCACACACACACACACATACACACTTATACACATCTGCAGGAATAAATTACGAGCATTGTGAGTTTGGGGGAAGGGCCATGTTCTCTGGATATGACCCAGTGGATAAGATAATGGGAACAAACTATAAAGGAAGAGACTGCAGTGGGCATGGTACTCATACAGCCAGCATTGCAGCAGGTGCTAGTAGTGGAGTAGCAAGCAAAGCAAAGGTGTACAGTGTTCGTGTGCTTGACTGCGATAATCGTATCCCATGGAGTGCAGTGATTGATGGATTGAATCACGTAGGAGAAAAAATAACAGAAGCAAAAGCAGGGAAGAATCCTTCAGTGATATTGCTGCCATTATCAGGACCTGTATCACTAGGCATGGACCACACATTAGAGAAACTACTGAACCAAAACATTCCAATAGTAGCAGCAGGAGGAAACGACGGAGGGGATGCATGCAGTAAATCCCCTGCCAGTACACCAGGAGTGATTACAGTGTCTGCCAGCAGCAATGGTGATGAGGCCTCCTCTACTACTAATGCTGGTCCCTGTATCGATCTCTTTGCACCTGGAGTGTCTGTAGTGGGAGCTAATCACTCTTGCACTGGGTGTGAGTGCAAATCAATACGCAGTGGGACATCAGTGTCTTCTGGACTTGTGGCAGGCGTTGTCTCGTTGTATTTGCAGGAGAGCCCACGCCTAACGCCTTCTGAGGTTAGAGACAAACTGCTCAACAGCTGTACAAGGAACACGCTGCACTTTGAATCCCTCCCTCAACACCTGAGTGGATTAACAAACAACTGCCTCCTCTACATTAACACAACTATTAAAAGTATGTGACACCTCTTTATTTGATTTGAGTCAACAGCTCATCAATTGTGTAATTTACAGCTGTCGTGTTTACAAATATATAGTAACAATGCATTGCTAGCATAGCATTAGCATAACAAAAGGAATTAGTGTGCCTCGGTAAATAGTAGCCTCCCACTTTTAATACATTAAATAGCTTTTAATTCATGCTCCATAGAGTTGGTATGACGATAGCTGATAGCTTTGTTTATTTAATACAAATTGTTCGTTTATTTAAGTACACTATCATTAAGATTTGAATTTCTAAGATACTTAAAAGATATTATGAACCCTACTTAGTGTTGCTACTGCGATACTAATAAGTAGTAAAAAGTGCATTAGAAAACATTTTATTTTATAAAGCAACCAAAGATTTACAAGTCAACATTCAGTCAGTGACACTACGTGTTGCCTAGTTACCAGTATATACCTAATTAAATATTAGCACTACAAAATTAATTTGCTTAATTCCAACCTTCTCTTTTATCTGACAGTGGGAGACAATCTGGCTCTTGATCCTACGAATGTTGTTACTACAAAAACAGTGACAGTGTCGATACAGGCTTCTCCTACTCCGGAAACAGGTAAGACAGTAGGTGTTACATGATCAGAGGCTATTCAATGATAATTTGATTTCATTGTATAGTGTGTTGCCAGATGGTCAAGAATTTTGAAAGTTTTGAGCTCAGCCTTGGTAACATTGTGGAGAGAGAAATGTACAAAGCCACACAGATGCTTCAAAGCAACATTACATCATTGTTTACGTTGAATTCAACACAGTCGGCTGTAGCACCTTCAGACAAACCTGATGATAATAATGTGGCGGTGAGGAAATCACTCAGACAGAAAACATATGTTCACGGTACAGCAGTGAAGTCATGCAAAGACCTCAGCCATTATGGACCTTTGGACTCAGACTATTATCCAATTATCATGCAAACAGGAGATGAGGCAATGGTCTACTGTGAGTTGGATAAAGAGATAATGGGGCAAAGGGGATTCATGAGGATAGCAAATGTCAACATGTCTGATCCCAATACTGACTGTCCTGATGGTCTCTTATTAAGAACTGATGGAAACCTTAGGACATGTCAGCGTAGTCAACATGAATCAGGTTGCTCAACGACATACTTCAGTTCCTCAGGAGTTGAGTACTCAAGAGTGTGTGGGCGTATAAAAGGATACCAGTGGGCATCACCTAATGCTTTCTACTTCTCATACCAGAACAAGATGAAGATACTTCCAATGATTGACGAAGCTTTTGTGGATGGAGTCATTTTAACATACAAAGAGGGAGAGAGTCGTAAGCATATTTGGACGTTTGCAGCTGCAACAGATGAGATTGACCGCTCTCAGTCTTATGCCTGCCCTTGCACTAACACTTACAGCAGAGCTTCATCCGCCATCCCAGCTTTTGTTGGAAACGATTATTTCTGTGAAACTGGTTCACGTAGTACATTTGAATACAATACACTCTACACTGAAGACCCACTGTGGGATGGAAAGGGGTGTGGTGAAGTGAGCACCTGCTGTGATAAAGGAGAGTGGTTCTGTAAGGACGTTCCAAAGACCAGCTCTGATATTGAGCTACGACTGTGTGGCAATGAGCCAAGAGAGAATGAAGATACTCCAATTGAACTGATTGAATTATTTGTTCAATAACTGTCATCCATGTGACACAAACATAGTCTTGTGATAAATATCTTTTGCTAATAATCATTTTTGATACTAAAAATCATTTTGACATTAAAATTCCCTTTTCAATATTAATAAGGTACTTTTCTGTTAATATTATTAATGACTTTAAATATATTTTAGTGGATTGACCTTTTAGTATCAATAAAAGCCATGATAAAGGAACACCCTTGACCATATAAAGAAATGTTAAAAAACATGAACGACTTCTTATTGCATTTTTGGAATATCATAAAGAAAAAGTTTTGTAAAAATACAAAGCCACATCGTGTTGTGTGGGTGGCGATTTCTCTCCTATAAAAGAGTGCTTCAAAAAATCTAAAAACCATCAAAAGATTATCCAATAATCTTTTATAATAAAGTTGCAATCTTGCAGGCAATGAATTGTAAAGAAAACAAGATGCTGGTCGTCTTTTCTCTCTTAGTTCTTAGTACTTTTGCAGTTGAAGCACGTCGTGTCATTCGAGCTGCTAGTGGTAGCAATACCACTGGAAACTACATCATAGTAGTGACTGATGGAGTCAATCACAGCAGGTTCATGGAGATTGTGGACCAAGTGAAAAATGAAACACTCGACTCTAAAATATACGAACAAGTTGAAGGACCTTTTATCAACATAATCTCTGCCAGAATCACTGAAGATGCTGCACATAGGGTAAGCAATAATCATTACAAATTACAATTGATGTCATAATTTATTTTTTGTAGTTCAAAGGTTTAGATGATATAGAATTTGTAGAAGAGGAGATATATACAAAAGCAAGCATATCCTGGGCAATAGATCGTATCGATCAGACAGGACCTACCCTCGACAATAGATACGTACCAGAAGGAAACGGTGAAGGGGTTGATGTGTATGTATTAGACACTGGCATTCTTTACACTCATACTGACTTTGGGGGTAGAGCCAAGTATCCTGGTTTTGACCCAGTAGATAGTGTCTATGGTACAGATTTGAAA
>NW_003546277.1:126788-163714 GCF_000090795.2 Amphimedon queenslandica | reverse complement strand
TGAAACTGGTTCACGTCATGGATTCAGTTATGGTGTTCTCTATACTGAGGATCCTCTATGGGATGGAAAGGGGTGTGGTGAAGTGAGCACCTGCTGTGATAAAGGAGAGTGGTTCTGTAAGGACGTTCCAAAGACCAGCTCTGATATTGAGCTACGACTGTGTGGTAATGAGCCAAGAGAGAATGAAGATACTCCAATTGAGCAGATAGAACTTTATGTACAATGATAATAATAATAATAATGAATAATATAAGCTGCTGTATAATGTTGTACCCATCATAACTAGTCAAATTCCCTATTTAAATTCCTTTATTTTTTATAAACATCAAATTTTTTAATAACAGCTAGTGGATGTGGGCTGTAGCCGGATAGATATAAAAGCACAGCAAAATTGAGTTGCCTGTCAATATATTAATAGGTTCAAATTAAGCATGAGATCTTTGCAAAGCAATGTCAAGTTCATGCTCTTAGCAGCTTTGATCTATCTCATTCTTATAAAGGAAAAAGCTGAAGCACGTCGTGTCATTCGAGCTGCTAGTGGTAGCAATACCACTGGAAACTACATCATAGTAGTAACTGATGGAGTCAATCACAGCAGATTCATGGAGATTGTGGATCAAGTGAGAAATGAAACACTCGACTCTAAAATATACGAACAAGTTGAAGGACCTTTTATCAACATAATTTCTGCCAGAATCACTGAAGATGCTGCACACAGGGTAAGCAATAATCATTACAAAATTGTTATTTTATTCTATTTTCTATAGCTCAAGGTAATGGATGGTATAGAATTTGTAGAAGAGGAAACTTATGCTGTAAAGAGTGTGTCATGGGCAATAGATCGTCTTGATCAGACAGGGCCTACTCTGGACAACACATACACACCAGAAGGGAATGGTGAAGGAGTTGATGTGTATATACTTGATACTGGAATAAAATACTCTCACAATGACTTTGGAGGAAGAGCAAAGTATCCTGGTTTTGATCCAGTTGATACAGCTGATGGTACTAACCAGAATGGTCTGGACTGTGATGGACATGGAACTCACGTTGCAAGTCTTGCAGTGGGGACCAACTGGGGAGTAGCAAAAGGAGCTGATGTGTACAGTGTACGTGTGCTTGACTGTGAGGGCTCTGCTCCTTGGAGTGTCATCGTTAATGGTGTGAACAAAGCAGGGAGTAGAATAGTGAGCAGCAATCGTTCTGGGGTAATCTCAATGTCACTAGGAGGAGGATACTCTCATACTCTCAATTCAGCATTGATAAGTGTAATGAATAAAGGTGTACCAGTAGTAGCAGCTGCTGGTAATGAGAGAGATGATGCTTGTAACTATTCACCAGCTAGCACTACTGGTGTCATTACAGTAGGGGGCTCAGCAAAAGGAGACTCTCTTTATTATTACACCAATGGAGGGACTTGTGTTGATGTGTTTGCTCCAGGATCACAAGTGACAGCAGCAGATTCATCTTGTAATTCATGCAGTGTGACTTACAGTGGTACATCAATGGCTACTCCAATTGTTAGTGGATCTGTTGCTATTCATTTGCAAAAGAATCCTGCACTAACGCCATCACAAGTCAGAAATAAAATAATACAAGACTCCCTCAAAAACAAACTCACTTATAACAATCTAAAGAACAGCCTCAGAAGTGGTACTGCCAATCGCCTCCTTCATGTGAAACGTAAGCCAGACAATAAAAATGAATTGGTTCATGATAATATATAATTTCCTTCTACAGCTAAAGCAGAAACAGTTACGGTCACTTCCACCAGCACTACTACACAGGAAGTCACTCAAATAATTACCAGCATTTCACATGCAACAGTCACACAGCAAGTGACAAGGACCACGGTATCCATTGTACCTACAACAGTAACCAGTGTCTCTACATCACATGTTAGTATTACTAGTACAGCAACAGTAGCAGTCACTGCTATTGTTAAAACGTCAGTTCCAGTAACTGTGACTGTCACTCCTACACCAACTCCTGAAGAAGGTTAGTTGGTGCATTTACATAATTATATATATCAGCAGTGTACGTCTGCATAGACAGACACATACCTAGTATACTATATTGTATGATAGTAAGGGTGGGGATGCAAAGGGTGTACATAATCTGATTTGTCATAGTAGACTAGTAGCTATAGTAACACATAAATTAGATTACATTGACTTGTCTTGTTTTGCAGTGTGTTGCTCCACTCTCAGAAACTTTGAAACCTTTGAAGTGCGAATGATGAGTGGTCTGAGTGACATTGTGAATAAAGGAGTAGAGACCATTATAGAGAGATCTTCAACATCTTCCAATTCAACTTGTGAGGTCAAGGCTCCAATAGATGGTAATACAACCACAAATGGTACGAAACCACAAGCTGTAACTAAGTCATGTGCCGAGATCATTACCAGCTTGCCTGGTGCATCATCAGGTAGGTATTACCTTCAATCTAAAGATTCAAAGATGAATGGAAGTGCTGCAGTTTACTGTGAGTTGGAGAAGGAGATAAAAGGTAACAGGGGATTCATGAGGATAGCAAATGTCAACATGTCTGATCCCAATACTGACTGTCCTGAGGGTCTCTTATTAAGAACTGATGGAAACCTTAGGACATGTCAACGTCATCAATTCCATTCTGGTTGCTCAACAACTAGTTTCAGTTCCTCAGGAGTTGAGTACTCAAGAGTGTGTGGGCGTATAAGAGGATACCAGTGGGCATCACCTAATGCTTTCTATGATACAACACTTTATTCTTCACCAAAAGTTGAAGATGATTACGTTGATGGAGTAGTACTGACTAATCAAGTTAATGAGAGTCGTTCTCATATATGGACATTTGCAGCTGCTCTTGATGAAACAGACAGAAATAAAGCAATTGTTTGTCAGTGTAGCAATGTCAATGTAACACTTAATGATTTCAAGACTCCATCATTCGTTGGTAACGATTATTTCTGTGAAACTGGATCACGTCACCAATTCAGTTATGGTGTTCTCTACACTGAGGATCCTCTATGGGATGGAAAGGGGTGTGGTAAAGTGAGCACCTGCTGTGATAAAGGAGAGTGGTTCTGTAAGGACGTTCCAAAAACCAGCTCTGATATTGAGCTACGACTGTGTGGCAATGAAGACCGTAATAATGAGGATACTCCTCTTGATCTGATTGAGTTATACATTCAATAAAAGACTGCTAAATTATTATCATTAGGATCATAAAACATTAATAAGAATAATAATAATAATCAAATTATCATTATCATTTTTGTAGAGTTTTTATTCTGAGCTTTTTTATCATTATTGCTAACTAGCTAGACATTATACAAATGATTATTATTTTATGTCACAACAAGCGAATGAAGCGCTTGAAACTGAGAGGCAGAGAGCAGGAGCTTCTTACAAGCTCTGCCACTCGCAAGCTCTCCCTCTTCCCTTCCAGAAGAACCTGGCAAGTACAGTTTAGCAAGGAGCTGCTTGCATGAAGCGTCATTTTCAGACAAAGCCTTCATTGAGGAAAGGAAGAGAGAGAGAGAGAGAGAAAGAAAAGGGAAAAGTATTAAAATGACTGACAAATTTCATTGATACACAACTGACATACATGTACTATAAACATGTACTGCTAACAAAGAGGTGACACATGAAGGCTTCCCCTGTACTATAGTACACGGTCTTTTTGGCCAATTAGTATATAGTACAGGCATCCAAAGTTTTGGGGTCATTTAGTAGTACAGGTGATGTTACCTTTGAAAAAGAAGGTGACACAAATGACTTTATTCTTGTCTGTACTAATCCTCTGGAATAACTTGATGCTAAACTTTGAGCAGCTTCTTCTTTCAGCTACACAAAATGAAATACATGCACAATGTACATGCACATACATGTATGTGAATTATATGAAAGATTATACATATATGATAAAGCTTTAAAAGTGCATTACATGTAGTACATGTACATGTATTTACACAGTCCTCTCACCAATGCAGTTTTGTGCTTCAGTTCAATGAGTGAAGACATTCTTTGAGCTAAGGCTTCTCTGGCACCAACATCTCCTGCATAGATAAACCACACACACACACATAACACACACACACACACACACACACACACACACACACAAACACAGACGTATAAATAATGCTTGATTGAAGTAAAAGTAACTGACTCTCTTTTTTGGTGATATCAACAACACAGGCATGCGAGAGAGCTGTATTCAAATCCTTGAGAAACAAAATAAAACAACTCAATGTTAACACAAGTGTATGTCTCAAACCTTTAGTAAATTGTCTGTCCTTCTAGTAAAGGATTTCTCAGTGTCGCTGCGGTTAGTCTCTTCCCCTCCCTCTCTCCTCCTCTTCCTGTCAACACTCAAAGTGCTAGCAACATGAAGACGAGGGAGGGATGACAACTTAGCCTTTAAATAAATAAAATAAATAAATAAAATAAAAATGATATTTTATAATTCTGACTTACTCTAACTGCCTGTGCTTTTAAATGAACATTCTCATCTTGTGAATAACACAAAGCCTTCTTCAAAGAATCGATCTAATGTCATAATAATTATGAATATTTCAGAACTTGTGTGAATGCTGCAAGGAATACCTGTGCTAGAAGAAGTGGAGAGTTAGATATTGGCGGGAAGGGACCAGCTGTGTCATCAGAGGCAGCAGTGCTGGGTTGAGGAGGAGTGGCTTGACTCCTGTGGGCATGAGCTGGCGACCTTGAACCCATGAGAGTAGCTAACGCTTGACGACCTAAAGAAAGATACATATAAAGAATAATAAAGAATCAAGATAAGAAAATAAAAATAAGAATAATAATGAAAGATGTACATGATACAAGGGTATAAATGAGAGTAGAGGCAATAAAGAAGGGTAACAGATCACAGTGTAGTAGCTAGTGGACACTGACCACTGAGTGATGATGTTCTTCTGGGCAGATCCTGTGGCATTGGGGACCTTGACTGAGACTCCAGCTGCTGTTTAAGAGTATCCCTCTCCTCCTCCAGCCCCTCTATATCCTTCTGTAGGACAACAATAGCTCTGTTGAATTTCCTAGAGAGAGAGAGAGAGAGAGATGTTCAACATTTTAAAAATAAGTTAAAACTAATAATGCATTATTAGAAATATTCATTATCTAACGAGAGAAGACTCATACATGTAGATTCAAAGGTTGCTGCACACACTGAGTTAGACAACATGAAGTATAACTACAAACATGTACGTAAAATGGATTTTAAAAAGTCCATCAGCTACAACATGCAATCCAAACATTATGAGAAAACATCAATAAAAATGCAGACAGCCCAGACACACCTAACACCATCAATCGGTGACTTAAGACAGCTCAACAAAGCAACTAATTACTAGCAGAAGACACACAAGGATTGTGGTAATGCTTCAACTCAAAGAGCAATGGAGAAAAGGTGTGGCACACACATGATGGAATTCTTTACTACAGTATTGCTACGAATACAGCCTGTACATGTTACCCAATAGTTTATTGGCTACATGCAATTGGATGGTTTTACAACTTTTCTCGACACACCCTTACAAACCAAGAGACTAGACATTAGTAGTTGTAACTGAATCTGTCAATAGATCACTATCATTTTTCGTGATCTTATGCTTCCCCCTCTCTCTCTCCCTCCCTCCCTCTCTCTCTCTCTAACACTTACTCTTCCTGTTGATCTAAAATAGTCTTCATTCTCTCTGTCTCCATCTTTTCCTCCTCGACTTTACGGGTGCACTAAAGATCAAACAAGTGTCACATGATGAAAGCATGACAGTCACATGACAGTCACACAACAAACTGTTGCACTGCTCACTTCAGCTCCTGCCTGCTCCAGTTTCTTCTCAAGGAGAGCAACCTTGGTGTTTATCTCTCCGATCTCTTGCAGTTTCAGTTTGAGGTCTTTCTTAAGTTCCTTTATTTCGTTGTTCTTCTCTTCGATCTTGTAACGGAGACCCTCAGTATCACTCAACTCATCTTTGACCACTTGAGCACGAAGTGTAATGGGAGGTGTAAACTAGCGGAGGGGGCAGGGGGGCAAGGATGGTTAAAAGGTGGTTATTTTTTTAAAAGATATATCATGTGACAAACTTTAAGTTTAGGATCCTGAGAGTCGTACGTTCCATTTTGTAACTCGGTCAAAAAGTGTTCCAGATCTTTGGCCATCTTTGACATGCAGGAGCTAATGAAGAGAGAGAGAAGACATTAACTTACTTATACACAGACACACACACACATAAGTACATGTAACATAAGGCCCTTACTGTGGTATACTGTCTCCGCCTGCTTCTTCAATCATCACTCCTTGGAACACAACTTTTGCCATCTCATTAAACAAGACTTCCAACTCGGCATTTGACAGACTCTCATTATCTAAAAAATCACACAATAATCACATGATGATCACATGATGGTCACATGACACTAACCAGCCAGTCCCTGGTTCTTATGGTGTACTCTGCTATACAAAGCCCTAAAGTTAGTGACCAGTAGTGCCTGGTTCTTGATGAGAGAAGGAAAGAGGTCATCAGGCAGAAGTATGATCTTCCCTGACTGTGGGGTGGGTAGACGCCTCCTTGCCTTCCTGCAGGTCTGTCTTATGTCATTATTGAAACTCTCAAGCTCCTTTAATACTGAAAGAAACCCACTGGCGTTCTGTAAAATACAAAGACGCAGTAATGGACCTGATGACTACATGTACATGTACAAATTTACAACAATCTGAAAGACTGAAATCACAAGCACTGCTCCTTTCTCTTATGTATGTACATGTACACATGTACCCTCTCCCTCTCTCTCTCTCAATTCTCCCTCCCCCTCTCTCTCTCTCATTACCTTTGACATATTGTGTAATCTTGTCAGTTCCAGTGTCATGTAGTTGCAGCCATTAGTGACAACCCTCACATTATCTTGAAACAGGTCCATGACTCTTCCTTTAGGACTGAACTTTAGGCGGTTCTCAAGCAGGCTCTATTAAAGGGTTAAAAATACCCACAAGAGACTCATAGACTGACCTCAAAGTGTTTGATGGCTTTCTCAACTCCGTTAAGAGGAACGGCTTCATCCAACTAAGCAACAATAGGAATATCATAATTTAATATCTGTTACTACATGTTTCAATTTAACATGTACATGTACATCAAAAGTGCGCTACAACCACAAATTACTTACTCAATGGTATTAGATATCAGTCACTATGATATAAATTCAATTATTCATATAAAAGTACATGCTGTGTATGCATGGGTGGCATAAACCAGTCAAACCTGTTCTTTCCTCAATAGCTCAATTAATATGTTAAGGGCCCTCTCGTGCAAAGCAAGGTCATCTCTGATTCCACCAACTTGACGATACAAAGGAACATCACATTCAGTTAAAATCCTAACAAGGGAAGATGAACATGTACAATGTACATATGTAAGAGAGAGAGGGAGGGAGAGAGGGAGAGAGAGAGAGGGAGGGAGGGAGGGAGTAAATGTCATTACACATAAAGCATTATATTATACTAGCAACGGGCGACAAGAGTCCGAAGGAGTATAAACGTTTCTATGACTACCGCATTCTTACCTAATGACAACATTGACCAGCTGCCAAAGAGTCGTTAGTTTGTAGATGAGGAACGAAGCAAACGTTTGTAAATCTAATCTGTTTGGTGGAGCAGTAGAGGGAGAGGAGAGGGCTTCATCTATTCCAGTCTAAAAGAAAAGAGAGAGATCATACCGGTAAAAAAGAAATAAATTTAAAAGGCTAACTTGTTGCTTAAGTTGATCAATAATCAGTTCAGCCTTAAAAACAATCCTTGGCAGAAGCATAATGACATTGACAGCATCATAATCACCTACAGGAGATCACAGTAAAGCAAGGTGTACACTGTACCTGAACATGTAGTACAGGGTCATCAGGTTCACTTACCTCCACTGACAAGGAATGAATTCGGAAGAAAAGACTTGAAATAATTTATTATCTCACTGGACTGCTGAGACTCAAGTTTACGCAATTCGTAATCAATTGTCTAAAAAATAAACAAAAACTTGAATCTCATTCTCCCATTCTAATAATCTCATTCTCCCATTCCAATAATCTCATTCTCACATTCCCATACTCTCATTCTCCATTCCCATACTCTCATTCCCATACCCTTGAATAGGCTTGAACAGCTGATGTCTTTATTTGACTCAACATTGTCTCCGATGACACAATCGAAGGAGTTGACTCCACCTCCCCTTGCTCCTCCTTTGGCTGCTTCCTTAATTCAGTTAGATCCGTCTGCAATAAACCACGCCCATAAACCACACCTAATAACCCCACCCCTTACCTGCAAGTGACGGACTAAGTCCCTAAACTTGTCAATGGTCTTCTGTTGGTCAACAATGGTTTCCTGAGAAGCGTCTAGTTTTTGTTCCAGCTGCCGTATGTTGTTCATGTTCATGTCCAGCTCCTCCCTTAGCTCGTGTTCCTCCTCTATCTTTATTTCTTCTTGCTGCTCGCTCAGTTCTCTCAAAGCCTCAAGGTCAGACACTGCCTCGTTCAGTTGTACAATATCTTCTTCTAATTTTAGATTCTGCTCAGTGAGCTTCTCTACCATTTCTTCCGCCCCCATTGCAATGTCCACCTGCTCCTTAAGTGTAGCTATAAATTCCTCAGCTCCCTATCAGTACAGAACATGTCACACTAACGTGATTGGTCTATTACTTTTAGTTCTTCTTCCAGTCGGGATTTCTGCTCATTAGTCTGAGACAGAACTTGAGTTTGTTTCTCAAAATCTCTGAGGAGAAGCTGGTGCTCTGACTTCTCCTCGTTTGAAACATCTCTTAATCTGGGAAGAGAGAGAGAGAGAGAAAGAGAGAGAGAACAGAGGAGGAAGGAGGAAAAGTAAAGTCAGAACATATTCTCAATGTATTCCCATACACACCTCATTAGTGCTTCTTTCAGACGGTTATTCTGTTGCTCCAGTTGCTTGAGTTGGCCGCTAGCAGCTGCTCCCTCATATCCCGACTCACTGATCTCATTCTGGAGTATCTCAAGGTCCATACTCAGCTCCTGTATCTGCTCCTTTAGAGCCTCATTCTCCGCTAGCAGACCTTCACACTTTAAAGAAAGAAGGAGGGGGAAGAGAGAAAGAAGTGTAAAGAAGAATTGGTTTACAGTAGTTGTTGACTGGCAAATTTCAGATAAGAACATGCACATGATGAAAATGTATAAGAAAGTGTGTTTTTGATCAAATACAGATACACTGCAACTTTTAAAAATTACTAAAAATCAAATAGAACTATTATTAACTCAAACCTTTTCTTCTGCCATTTCCTTGTCAAGTGTTGCAATCTCCACAGCATCAGAGAGTTCTCTCAGTTCATCCTCCACCTGCTCCTTAGTTAACTGGGCATCCCTCGCCTCTTTCTTTGCTTGCTTCAACTGTTGCTGAAGATCAGACTGTGACTCAGTCCATTTTGCTTTATATTCAACCATCTACAACAAAAAAGAATTGAATATACAATAATACATGAACATGTGCTACAGTACAGTACAGAATACTTTACATTAACCCCAAAAATTGATTAAAATTGAATTGGCTCAAACTTTCTACAAAGCATAAGGACATCAATCAATGTACAATTGTACATTAAATATAGCCATTACTTGTTGGTATTGCATACGATACTTTTCCAATTCCTTTATCTTTGTTTTATCTTCAGCTCTTTTCTGTTGGAGTATCGACAGTTTCTGCTGTAAATCCAACACCACTGGATCCGTTCCCCCTGACTCTGCGGACACCTAAAAGGGGTGTGGTCAAGAGACATAAAATAATTATGTAATAAGATTACCAAAGGAAGGGGAGGAGGCAAAGGTGACTCCTCATCTTTGGGTGTGGCTTTGTGAGGGACTTTAGGTGACGTTGAGCTAGGAGTGGAACCAGGTGTAGTGTGACCACTCCCACTTCTAGGGGATGGTTTAGCAAGTTGTGATCGTTTGGCTCCAGGGGATGAGCCAGTGATCGGCGATTTGGTACCTCCTAGTCTCTTCTTTGGTACAAGGGTAGACGAGGGTACGTCCCCCAGGGACTCAATTTGAAGAGATCGAACCATTAGCCCATGCTTCTCACGACACTCAAAATAAACCTGTGATAAAAAAATAATAACAACAATAACAACAACAACAACAACAATAACAACAAATATTAATGACCATGGTACCTTGTCTTTGACAGATCCATTGTTTTTCCCTTTAGGATCATCCAACTCTACTCCCACCCATTTACCAGGAGCAAACTCGGTGTTTCCAAAGAACCTTATGGTCCCCTCAAGGTTCTTGTCTTTAACGAGGACCCTAAGACCTGGTCTTATCCAACTTTCTGGTGAGGAGGTTGTGGGTGTGGCTACAAGACCTCCACTGTCAATCGGGTCGAGTTGATGATATCGTACCATTAAACCATACCCCTCCTCACAACTGAAGTATGACTAAAATATAATTATAGAAGTGAAGACTAGTCAATAGTTGCTATTCTCACACCTTTCCTTTGACAGTTCCATCGTTTTTCCCTTTCTGTTCGTCCAGTTCAACGCCAGCCCAGAGACCAGGAGCGAAATTAGTCTCACCCAAAAACCTTACCGTCCCCTCTAGACCTCTATCCTTTACCAAGACTTTAGAACCGACCTTCAACCACTCAGGGGTACTATCCGCCATTTTAAGTAGGCGGAGTAAAATGACGACATAGACTACACGTCATATTAAATTTTATTTTATTAAAAATTAATTTTAATTTAAAATGGGCGGGACCAAACAAAGGAAAAGTTGGGCGTGGTTTGTATTTCAAGATGGCGTCTGAAGAGGAGGTAGAGAAATCAGTTTCTCCAGAAGCTACAGACGGTAAGTGCATTGAGCAGTTACTCTTATACACACGAGTAGATGCAGATCGTCAAATGAGGAGGAGAAAGAGAGGCTACCTAAGGATGTACTATGGTGTTACTGATGAAGGAACTGGTGGAGCCTCAGCCCGTGAACCGGCCAACCCTCTAGACATTGATAGCTCTGGATTTAAAGTAGACCAGTACATGGAGAAGATGCTTAGAAACCTCTCGCTAACTGACTTGTATGACAAAGAGCGAAAAGTGAAGAAAGGTGAGTGTGGTGTATATGTACAAGTACAGAACTACAGATGATAAGATTTTGCATTGCTTTTTGGTAGTGACATTATTTTTATGAATCTTTCTACTGTAGAAACGTTGCAGCTGGATAGCAATATGCAGCATTTGGTGTATGAGAATCACTCAAAATTCATCAAGGCATCCGAAACTATCAAAGAGGTAATTTTGTGTGCAATTTCTGGGTTCAACTTTCTTGGTACTATATATAGTACAGGGATTTTTTGCCTGATTTTCGAGCAAACTTTAAAATTAACATAAAATTTGTTCTTGCTTTCTCCTTTGTTTTATTCTTTTCTTTCTTATCCTCAGATGAAAGATGATTTTCAGAGATTAGAGGACGGTATGTCGAAGTTAAGCTCACGAATTGAAGGAATCAGAAGCTCCAGTAATTCCATAAATGAGGCATTATCAGAGAGAAAGCAGCAGATAGCTAAACTCTCGTCTGTTCATCATTTGCTTAAGAAGGTGTAAAAAGTGTCCTTTTATTGATTTTAGTTTTTATTTTTTTCCCAACAGCTGCAATTTCTTTTTGAGTTACCAGGACGTTTGAACAAGTGTCTTGAGAGAAGAGCTTACAGTCAAGCAGTGAAGTACGTTCAGTAGAAAGTTTATGGATTATCTTCTCTCTTCCTCTCTCTTTATCTTCTTCCAGTTATTATGTTAAAGCTCAGAAAGTTTTAGAGCAGTATAAGCATTTGCCGTCATTTCATGGCATCCAACACGATTGTTTGGCGATAATAGACGAACTTAAGACACTACTGAAAGGACGACTTGATGATCAGCAGGTAAACATAAGAGAAATCACACTAATTATTAAAGTGATAATCTAAATGATTTGTGTAAACTACTCCTTGCTCTATGAATATCGTTATAATACCAAACTTCCAAAGCATGTTTTCATAGCCAGTAACTGCATCTATGCATGTAATATTATTATCACTGATATCAAGAGTATCATTATCTTCATTGGGCTGCTTTAGTGCTATATATAACATGTGTTTTGACTTCAGGCTATAAATCATGTTTTGGTTTGTATATTTTGGTTGGACTGCTGTGAAGTGGCCTGTTGGTCTAGGGGTATGATTCTCGCTTAGGGTGCGAGAGGTCCCGGGTTCAACTCCCGGACAGGCCCTCTTTTTTGCTCCTCCCAAAAATTATAACTTATTTTTGGCATTTTGAAAACTTTGACAATAATTTTTTACTGTTTTTAGTCGTCACCAAAGATGATAGCAGAAGCTGTTGATCTTCTGTTACAGCTGCAGGAGCCACCTCAAGCTCTCTGCCAGCAGTATCTGGACAAGTAAGCTCTGTTCATTCATCCTAATAACACTGATTGATTAAATTGATTAAATTGTTAAAATTTTACTTTGGCAAGTAAAAACAAGTTAAACGTTGACTAAAATTTAGCTCAAAACTTCTTCCATGGTCATTATTATAAATTTAAAATTTTCTCTTTTTTTAGTTCCAGAAGGCAGCTAGAGTCAGATCTTCTGAAAGTAGAAACAGCTGCTAAAGTAAGTGGCTCCAATTGTTAATTAATAATTAATTAATAATTGCTTTTTAAAAGACTCTTCCAAGTAGTACTGGAAATGATGAAGAGGATGGTGTCGTTGTGGTAGGTGTGGTCTTTATTTTATATTGGTCATGTGCTTTATATTGCATAGGATGCCGTAGAATTTGTGGGCGTGGTTTGCAATGGTTTCCTTGGCAACATGAGCCTCATCATTCAGTCGTGTTTTGACATGTTTATCAGAAAGAAATCAGTATGCCACAGGTAAGTGTAGTTAGTGTACATGAATTACGATTTACCATACAGCATCAAGTTTTGTTGGTCAAACATATTTTGTTATAAATTTTGTTACTCTCTCCCTCAGTACTGATGTTGCTGTAGTATCTAAGGAAGCACTGGTAGTGTTTGTACAAGAGCTGATGAGTAGATGCTCTTCACTTATCAACGATAAACTCACTCTTGAGGTAACAGGAGTTTAGTACCCCGTGTTTGTATTTGTTAATAAGACATACTTCATTATTTTATTTATTTATTTATTTATTTATTTTATTTATTTTATTTATTTATTGTGATAGGCTAAGATGCTAAACAGTGCCCATTTAGCTCGAGCTCTTGACAGATTATCAGGAAAGCTACACACATTAGACCAGCTGCTACCCTCAGCCGGCATATACAGGTACAGGATTTCCCACAGGATTTTGGCTTAGCACACATGCAGCTTCTTGTCAGTGAATTGAGATGATTACCCATGGTTTTTTCCAAAAAATGGGCCAAAAATCACTCCAAATTTTTATTACATTTTCTGATGCATATTGATGTTCTTATGCTGTGTAGAAAGTTTGAGGTGATTCCGAATTCAATTTTTCAAGTTACAGCCATTTTATGAAATTGCCAAAAATCTGAAAAATACCCAAGGCTATAGCCCATGGTTTTTCCCAAAAAATGGCTCCGAAATCACTCCAAATTTTTATTACATTTTCTGATATATATTGATGTTCTTATGCTGTGTAGAAAGTTTGAGGTGATTCCGACTTCAATTTTCAAGTTACGGCTATTTTAAGAAAACGTCGAAATTCTGAAAAATACCCAAGGCTATAGCCCATGGTTTTTTCCAAAAAATTGGTAAAAAATCATCCCAAATTTTTATTACATTTTCTAATACATATTGATGCCCTTATGCTGTGTAGAAAGTTTGAGGTGATTCCGACTTCAATTTTTCAAGTTACGGCCATTTTAAGAAAGCGCCAAAAATCTGAAAAATACCCAAGGCTATAGCCCATGGTTTTTTCCAAAAAATGGCTTTGAAATCACTCCAAATTTTTATTACATTTTCTGATGCATATTGATGTCCTTATGCTGTGTAGAAAGTTTGAGGTGATTCCGACTTCAATTTTTCAAGTTACGGCCATTTTAAGAAAACGCCAAAAATCTGAAAAATACCCAAGGCTATAGCCCATGGTTTTTTCCAAAAAATGGCTCCGAAATCACCCCAAATTTTTATTACATTTTCTGATACATATTGATGTCCTTATGCTGTGTAGCAAGTTTGAGCTGATTCCGACTTGAATTTTTCAAGTTACGGCCATTTTAAGAAAACGCCAAAAATCTGAAAAATACCCAAGGCTATAGCCCATGGTTTTTTCCAAAAAATGGCTCCGAAATCACCCCAAATTTTTATTACATTTTCTGATGCATATTAATGCCCTTATGCTGTGTAGCAAGTTTGAGCTGATTCCGACTTGAATTTTTCAAGTTACGGCCATTTTAAGAAAACGCCAAAATTCTGAAAAATACCCAAGGCTATAGCCCATGGTTTTTTCCAAAAAATGGCTCTGAAATCACACTACATTTTTATTACATTTTCTGATACATATTGATGTCCTTATGCTGTGTAGAAATTTTGAGCTGATTCCGACAACAAATTTTTGAGTTATGAGCACTTTTTGAAATGACCCAATTTTAGGAAAAAAGCAAGGACACTTAGTATGCTTTGTGGAAACCCTGTACAGTACAGAAGTACAGTAATTTATGTCATTTGATCATCAGCTGTAGTTATTTATAGTAACAATTGCTTGTCTTTATTTATTAATTTGTAGTAACTGTCAGTCAATGATCAAGATGGTTGTACACATTCATACTGAGAGCCATGCCCACTGCCTTTTACAGAACTTCTCTTCGACTGTAACTGATATCCGACAGGAAATAGCAACTTTTAAAGGTGCCACGCCTTCTTCGACTCCACCCCTTAGCGACCACAGCACTGCCCTTTATGCAGCCATTAAGACAGGACTGGATTCATCACTCACTAATCTCCTGGTTAATTAACTATTAATAATCAACTATCTGTTAATTAACTATTGTTTCTAATTAATTAGGAATTCATTAGTCCTGATATTAATTTTACGATGCAAGACGGTTTCCGGAAAGAGTTTTGCCTCAAATGCGTTCGACAAGAAGTTGTGGTGGATTTTTTAAACTCTGTCATTAGAGTCTGCAAGGTTGGTCTGGTTAGAGTTGGCATAGATTCTTACAAATGCATGGTTTTAGGAATTTACCGAATCATCTCGTGAGACAGTAACTAGCTACCCTCCATCACTGATACTGATATTAGCAGGTGTGATGCATCAATTGGAACGATCACACATCAGCTATTTGGTAATGACTATCACGTGATTATCATGTGATCAGTTTAATTGATTGATTTAGGTCAGTTATGCCGACGAAAAATTCTCACCTTTTGAGAAAGGAAAGAACCCAGCGACTCCAATTGATTCAATTGTTACTGAAGCTAAGACAACAGCTGAAGTAAGAACCTTCATGTGATCATCATGTGATGTCTTTCATTAATAATTTATTAAATATCACTTTTATCTTTCCTGTGCTTGTTTAGCTGCTCATCAATCACTATGTACGGATGCAAGGACAAGTGTTAGCCCAAGTAATGTGACGTGGTATACATCATTTATATGTATCTGCTTCTCCCCCTTCTCTCTCCTTCAAGATGATACGTAAAAGTGTGGAGACGAGAGATTGGCTGAACACTATTGAGCCACGTAATGTCCGCTCCGTCATGAGAAGAATGGTGGAAGAAGTGACAGTCATTGACAAACAGGTTGGACTACTTTTTGAAGAAGGATTTCGGAAAAGTGACGGATCAGGTATACACTCCATGTTACTGCAATTCCTTAATTATTATCATGATGATGATGTTTAGAAACAAGTCGAACCTTCACATACAGCGTCACTAAAGGAGGCAATGGAGGTTACCCTTACTCTTCAAGGTGAGTTGTAGTGAAAGTTATTGGCACATGGTAACTTGGCGTTCTTGTTCCTGTAGCCATAGTGGGTTGGGTGACTCCAGTTTGCTTAGCAACATTCAAAAGTTGTTTTTCGAGAAGATTGAAGTCTTTGGAAATGTTGAATTTACCAAATTATCAATTGTGACAGGAGTCATAAAGATTGCATTAAAGGTAAGTCAGTTTTATCATCATGTAAAAGTATGTATTATTATTCTTTATGTATTCTCCATTCCATTTCTCTCCCTACCATTGCACCACAGGCTCTTGTTGAGTGTGTACGTTTAAGAACGTTTGGTAAATATGGTCTACAGCAGATGCAAGTTGATGCTCATTATCTTCAGATCTACTTATGGAGATATGTCAGTGATGAGCAGTGAGTTAACACCACGTCAATTATAGTATCTATAACCATGTTACAAGAGTGTTAATATCGTGTTAGTATTGCGCTAGTGTTGTGTATTGGATAATATAACCGTGAGATTAAGATTGCGTTAATATTAGGTTAGTTCGTGTTCTACTTGATGAGGTCATTAGTAGTACAATTGGAAGGTGTAGAGATCCTGTTCTTATGGAGCAAAGTGTAAGCTTAATACAAATAATAATGACTTTAAATATTCAAATGATCTCTTTGCAGGTGGTTGAGTTAATTTGTGAAAACTCATAATGAGAAGGAACATTGTACGTGTTGATAGAACATGCTTTATATTCTTAATATTTTGCTGTTTATTGTTGTTGTTATTGCTTTCAATAGAAGACAACAATTATTTATTGTTATTATTATTTTATGATGAGAAAGATTAACAGATGACAAGATAAAGAAGTAGAGATGGATGGAGAGAAAGAGGAGGAGGAGAAAGAAGTGTCTGCTACCAATCAGCTGCAGATGAAGCAAGGTAATCCTTCCTGCCAATAGTACCGGCCTGCTTCTGTTGGACTGCCTCAAGTTTAGGACAGTCAGTGATCCTGTGACCCAAACCACCACAATAAGCACAACCATGATCATCTACCAGAGAGAAGAGAGAACAAGAGAGAGAGAGGGAGAAGAGAGGTGAAATATACAAAAGTGGATTGGGAACATGTTAGTGTCACTACCTCCAAGGTCCACCAGGTCATCATTAAGAGAATCAATGGCAGTAAGAAATGGTGGCACTCTCTGCTTAGCTTCCATTAGTAGAGCCTTTAAATCACGTAAGACCGACTCCTCTATACAATAGAGAAAGAGAGAGAGAGAGATCATGGGAGTATTTGAGAGACCTCCACTCACCACAAGCCTTGTTTATGAAGGTAGTGGCTATTCCAGTCTTTCCACATCTGCCTGTCCTACCGATCCTATGCACTACAAGTTGCTACCATGAAACCACTAGTGTATTGATTGTGAATGGACTTACCGTAATTCTCTATATCATTAGGCATGTCGTAATTAATGACGTGTTGAATGTTATTGAAATCAAGTCCCTTAGAGGCAATGTCTGTAGCAACCAGCACGTCTTTCCTTAGCTCTTTAAACTCTCTCACCGCCCACTGTCTATCCTCTTGATCTGTGCGGTTTATAATAATTAAGAAATAATATCATTATACATAATAAAATTGATAAATAAAGTAGCAACACCTTTTCCTCCATGAATAGCAACTGCTTGAACACCTTTCAACAGCAAGTACTCATGTATGTCATCAACTTCTGATTTCTTCTCAGAAAATATCAACACCTAACAGGAATAGTAATAATTATACCAACAATTAAATTGAAACAATAATAATAATAATAATAATAATAATAATAATATAATTAATCTAGCCTTTAAATTGAAGCCCCTTTACAATCAACTAGCTATTCTATAATCATGGCACTTACTGGTGGCGGGGTTTTCTGCAGACACTCCAACAAATAAAGAACTTTGGCCTCCTGTTTGACATACTCCACCTCTTGAATGACGTCCAGGTTAGCAGCACCTGCTCTGCCCACATTAATAGTAACTGTAAGGAGATCATGTGATCCTCATGTGATCAATACACGTACCTGGTTGGACCAGTGCACTCCTGGCAAAGTTTTGAATCTTCTTTGGCATCGTAGCACTGAACAGAAGGGTCTGCCTTTGACACTACAGAAATAAATTAAACTTTAATAAATTTCAACTTTTTCAACTGCAGATGCATGTAGAAGTAAAGCTAGAACTGTATTCTGTTGGAAAGGAACTGAAAGAATGATAGACTAAGTATTTAATACTTTTATCAAATCTGCATGAACAAACCCAAAGTGAATAAATTTTTACTAAATTATTGCAGACTTGGTACCTTGAAATATGAAAATATTGTCCGAATGTCTTCCTCAAATCCTAAATCAATCATCCTGTCTGCTTCATCCAGTGACAGATACCTAAAGGAGAATAGCGGAGGTTAGGGTTCTCTAAAAAACCTTACACACGAACCTGCACACATCAAGATTCATTATCTTTTTATCAAGAAGATCCATCAGTCGTCCTGGGGTAGCAACAACAATATGGACCCCTCTGATAGCAGGAGAGGAGAGAAGAGAAATGGAGAGACAAGTAAAGAAATGGACGCTACCTTTTGAGTCTGTCGATCTGGTCCTTCATAGGGACTCCCCCTATGCAGAGAAGGGGGCGGACCACAGGATAACCCTCGGCTTGTAAGTGACTTGTGAAATCTTTCACAACATCAAATGTCTGATTGGCCAGTTCTCTCTAGGAAACGAAACATAATAGGTGAGAATGATTTGCATATAAAATGACTAGGAGAGAATTTTCATTTTTACTGATACAAATCTACATATACATGTTCTAATGACAGCTGCAAGCTGTGAGTACTTCCCACCAAATTAATGGGCACACTCACCGAAGGGCATATAACAAGACCAAAGGGACCCTCTCCAGGAGCAAATGGTAGCTTCTTCTCTTGCTCCAAACAGAACATCACAATTGGAAGAGTGAATACTAGTGTCTTCCCAGAGCCAGTGAATGCGATACCAATCATGTCTCTACCTGACAAACTGTGAGGGGGAGAGAGGAGAAAGAAGGATACAGTTGAACTCTCTCTTCATTCTCTCTCTTTCTCTCTTCTCTCTTCCTTACGCTGTGGGTAGTCCTTGGATCTGTATTGGCGTTGGTCTTGTTATGCCTTTCTTCTTTAGAGCAGTCAATATTGGACGAGGGAACTTCATTTCCTTCGCAACAAACACAAGAACAAATCACATGACACACAGTATACATGCATGTACAGGGACTTTGACCCAATTTTTGAGCAACTTAAAAAATTCATAAAAAATCCAATTGTGATTGGAATCAGCTCAAACTTGATACACAACATAAATACATGTATATGTATCAGGAAATGTATCATTGTAGTGTGGGACTTACTTTAAAGGTTTTTATAGGCGGTGGAAGGTTCTCTCCTTCCGTCAGTATGTGCCATTTCTTCCTAATCCTCTCGTGACGTCCTTTAGACGCTACATTAATATAATGAGGAGGCCTCCATCTATTAATAAAGTTATTAAACTCTTATTTTAACCCTCTCATAACTCACCCTGTCACTAGAGACTCCTTGTAAACCACACCCTTTGCTAATTCGCCCACGCTCATCAAGGCTGTGTATTAGGGGAGTGGTCAATAAATGGTTGAAAGGTTATAGTTACATGTACCTCTCGTCTCTTGGATATTGTGTAGGATCTTCTCTTCCTCTTCTTTTTGTTTGTCGAGTTCAGAAACTTTATGAGCTAAAAGGAGAGAGAGAGAGAAATTTAAAAAAGAGGAAGTCATATACCTTCAGCTTTTTTCTTCAGTTCCGAGTGCTGGTCCAGTAAACTGACTTTTGATCTTGGGCCAATCTCAGGCTCCGCCTCCTCAGGCCCACCTGTCGTCTCCTTGGGTTTTTCTTGTTCTTCAAATCTCGACCTCTTTTGTTTAAATTTTTCCAATTTCTCTAGCTAAAATAAAACAAAATTATTATTATAACAATATTCATATCCTACCTCTTTTTTTCTTCTTTCCCTCAGTGGAACGTATGGTACAAAATGTTCATCCTCTTCTAAATCACGAGGCTCTTCCTCTAGCCTCCTCTGCTTCTTCTCTTCAGGGCCAGAAGATGATAAAGATCTTTTACTCATTTTTTGCGTTTCCACCACGTTTAGACCACACCCATAAAGTAGGCGTGTGCTATGCGTGGGTGGTAGTTCACCAGATCCGCCCACTTGTTGCAGAGGTGTTAGGGTGTGGCTGGTAAACATAGCTATAGCAGTGGGATATGGCAACAGCTTCAAGTGATATGAAAAAGAGAGGCTACCTGTACAAGCTACCAGTATCAGGAGGCGTTATAAAGGTGGATAGTATAATCAAGTCTATAGCAAATCATTTTTATATTTCATGAATCCATTTTTTGAAGGTATGGAGCAAGAGGTGGGCAGTCCTTCGCTCTACTTCTCATGATGGTGTGGTGAGACTGGAGTATTATGATAAAGAAGAGAATGAGGCCAAGGGAGAGAACAGGAGAGTCATCATACTGAGGAATAGCACTGGTTGCTGTGAGACTACTGATTACAAGAGGACAAAGCCTCACGCCTTCCAGTTCTCAAGTAGCATAGGTACATATACAAAGCAAAAGACATTATCTCCATTAATAGTTGAATTGTACTATCTTTGCTATTTTAAACACAGCTGTATGTATATCTTTATCTTGCATGTACACATACAGGTCATCATGTCTTCTCTACTGACTCTAAGACAGATCTTGATGACTGGATTGACTCCATTAACGATGCCATACAACAAGACAAAAAACTACAAAGGAAGAAGAGCAAATCCAAAACAAAAATGGCAGAAGCAGCAAGATCAATCACTACTCTCCATTCAACTGAGAGAAGCACAAGTGCCAGTAGCATAGGCAGTACAGGATCAAATGTTCCTCATCCAACAACACTCATGGGTAAGCAAATGAAACAAGGATGTGTTCATGTTATTGCAATATTATTATTTCTTGATAGGTGTATATCAAGTAGTTATTGATGATAATGATTTCTCAAGTCAATTAGGAGCTCATGGTAATTGCCAGATGAACGTTGGACCCAGAGGACTCAAACTAGTCTCTGATGCTACAGGATCTACAATTGGTGCTTGGCATTACAAGAGAATACGCTCATACTCAAAATCAGCAAACCGTCAGGTCATACTTGACATAGGGGGAACCAAGGATGGGTCTCCTGGTGGAAGGCTAGTTCTTTCCTCTGGTTCTTCGAAAGAAATGTTCAGTATGATTCATAGGAACATTAAACTGCTACGAAATATGAGAGAGAAGGCATTAGCAGAGAAAGAGAGAAGCGAAGCAGCTGAAGTAAAAGAAAGAGTAAAGACAAAAGAGCAGCAGCAACAGCAGCAAGATCATAGTAAAAGATCAAGTCTTGTAAGTAGACCAAGAAGCATGGCTTATGAGCTCCAACAAGGAGATCAAAACAAAAGAGTATCATATCCTTCTTTTGCTGAGCAGCAAACGGTCGGCAGTGATCTCATTCAGCTTGAGGGATTTACAGATGGTTTGGAAGACGATGAAGACTTTCAACAATTCCTCGATAGTCTTGATCCACTGATGCAGCCTGTACTGGAAAGTGTCAATGAGCTAACTAGTGAAGTGTATGATTCACCAAGCGACTGTCTACCTCCTCCTCCTCTTCCTCCCCCCAGGCCTACTCAATCCAATTCTTCCATCACGACAAATCCATTTGTGGGACCTCAAGGCCAACAGTCTCCAGATAATGCATCAAATCCATTTGTGAATGTTGATCCATTCAATACTTCACCACAAGGAAGTTTCTATAATTCCAAGGAAGACATTTTTGAGAACTTTGACAGTGGAGGAGGACAAAAGACTAGCACTCCAAGCAAATCTGCCAGCAACAACCCATTCCTTGCTCCAGGTGTGGCACCTGAGGCTAAAACTGGAAGTAAGAATCCTTTTGCCATGGCTAACACATCACTTGAAAATGAGCTAAAGGAATTGGAGAATCCTGAGAAACACACATACGCCAAACCTGTCAAGCCAGCAAAGAAAATGAGTCAACAGGAATTTGATAAAGTATGGAAGGACATTACAGCAGACTTGCAATTACCACCAAATTAATAATAATAATAATAATAATAATAATAATAATAATAATAACAATGAGGATTGCATGCACATACATGTAATTAATTGTATTTATTTATTATTTACATACGCTATATGTTATGCACGTACAGTTTAACTTTGTTTCTTCCTATTCTTTTATGTCAATAATGAAATTTAACTTTTTTTGCTTTATTCCTATTTAAAAGGCATACAAAATTCTCAACACAATCAGCAGTACACATACTTGAGTAATCCTTCTCTATCTTGGCTACCTGGTGCCTTTGCATTGCTCAAAAAATTACTGCTATATGATTTGCTAATGCCACTGGCTAATGATGATGATGTTTGATGATTTGTAGTTATGTTCTTTGCAGCTAAAGAAGAGGCATTCTGTCTTAAAGCAGGAGGAGGTAATAATGGCAGAGTATCAAAATCATTTTCTTCAAAATCATCATCAAATGGATCCAGTAGCTTCTCCTGACCTTCTATTTCCTCTTCCTCCATGTTGTAAATAGCTTCCATAATGTCAATGGATGCCAGCTCAGATTCATCCAGTGGCTCCCAATCACTCTCATTCCCACTCTCTTCTTTCTCCTCTTCCTCATTCTCCCTAGTTAAATCAATAACAGGTTGCTGCTGCTGCTGATGCCTTTGAGTCTTAACTTTAAAAGTCATGTCATTTTTAGGATGAAATGGTGAAGGTTTTACATGACTCCAAGATGGCTTTGTTGATGACTCTACTGCCTTATCTTGCTGTTGGTGTCCATACTTCATTTGCCTTGTGTAGCATTCTTGCTGCAGAGCTTCAAGCTCTTCTCTCAACTGGTGATAGAGTCTTTCAGAGGAGCTGTTGTGGCAAGCCTCTAACTCCTGTACATGCCTTTAAATAAATAAATATTGATATTAATCTTTATAATCTATAAGACTTACTTCTTTAGTTCAGGGTCTTCATCAAGTCCTTCAGTTAGTGAGTACTTTTCTTTTTCAAGTGAAGCCTTTTGAGACATTAGTCTATCGTGTTCATTTTTTACAACTGGATGTAATAAGGCCAATTCATTATAGCATGTTTCATAATGACAAGTTCATGTATAATACATTATAAATATTAGTATCTTACTAGCCATTGTTCTTAGGAGTATCTGTAATGGCTTTTCTTCTTTAACTAGTTTCTTCTCAGCTTTCAGCAGCTCCTCTTTTCTAGACTCCAGCTGGAGGCATTCTTTTAAAATCAGTCGAAAAATGAAAATGTTACGAGAAATTGAACATACGTTCTTCTAAGAGTCTAGTCTCTTCTTGTAGAAGTTTCACCTGCTTCTGGGTCTGGAGCTCTTGATACTTAATCCCGGACCCCTTCAGATCATAATTACTATTAAATTCACTCAATTCTGCTTGAAAATCATCTCTATAATTGAAGAAAGAAGACAATTTTAAAATGACATATATACACTCTGTTACCTTTCTTTCTCAATAGTTTTAGTCAACTTATCCTATAAAAATAAATAACGATATATAAACAGTATTAATTTTTACCAATTCATTTTCTAAATCCTTAATTTCTGATTCCAGTTCTTTATTCTTCTCGTCGAGTGTTTCTTTCTTTATTTCAATCATTTTTTGTTTGACCTCACAATCAACCAGCGACTGCATCTTTACTATCCTCTGTCCTTCCAAAGATGACGTCCTATCTTTGGCTCTCATCAAATCTCTCTGCAATGATTCTATTTGCACATTCACTACATTACAGAGTATATTATACACATAAATATTATAAAAGCAAATTATAATTGGCATCATTCAGCTTTATAAGTTACAAGTTATCACGCTGGTCATAATGTCTTACACTCTTTCTGGTAGTTTAGGCGGTTGTTGAAGGTTTGCTCAGAGTGCAGTATCTCCTGGAACAGCTGGTTCAAGGAGTTCATCTTTCAATTCTTCAGTTCAGGCATTAATTATTAATTAATTAAAATTAATATTCATTAAAATAAAAATTATAAAAATAATTAAATTAAGTATAAAAATTACTTCTAAACTTGTCACTACCTAAAGAAAAGCACAGGGTGATACTATGTACAATAATAGTGTAACATACCTCAATATTTTAATGGCGGTTTGAGCTGCTAATCTTCCAGCTGCACCAACAACACCACCACCTTCAAAAACACTCATAAAATACTTTGTCTCTCTTTCTCTCTTACCAGGATGGGCTCCACTGCCACAGAGGAGGAGTCCCTCTACATCAGGGCAGGTATAAGATGGATTCAAACTTGTCGGTCTGTTCACATACAACTGAGACAATGACAATGAGCCATGGAATATATTCTAAACATCACGAGAGCAGCTGGTGAAATCATATTGCATCATTTTCAAAGCAAATCTACTTAAAATTTCTACAAAGCATCAAAATAATGATGCTAAATCTAGGTGTGATTTTGGGTACCCATAATTCAAAAAAATAACTGAAGGAATCGACTGAATAGCATAAGGGAACTTACTCCTCCAGTTAGTCCAAATATTCTCTCAAGATCGGGAGGAGTGAGTGTCTCCCAGTCAATAATTAAGTCTTTAAATCCAGGGGCATACTCTTCAATCTTATCAAACACTGACAGGGGAAAAAGAGGATCATTATGTCAAAACCCACGCTATTACATCTAATACCTAATTGTGTATATTTCTCTTTTCCTTCACTGCTCCAACAGCTGCTACTAGTCTCAGTATAACCAGCTGGTGAATAAGGAGTGTATTGAGTGAAGAGAGAAGCAACATGACAACCACTGGGAGCTAACGTAGGGTCCAGTGCAGAGGGCAAACACATTTCTATAAGGGGTCTGAGACATATATAAACACATAATTTACAAAAGTTATGGAGACTATACTTTCTGGACCAGTTTCCTTGCAATACGTCCACATAGCTTTCGTGCAGCTGATCCATGCTCTCAGTGTTGAGGTGAATGGTTGTTCTGTGGTGAGGACCAGGGGAAGAGGAGGAGGGAGTATAACCAGCTGGTGATGCTATGAACTGCGGCAAACCTTTAAGAGCAACTACAAATGAAAAGGAGACTACCAATAATTATAAAGACACAGTATCATGTACCGTTAATTTTAGTTACAGTTGATGTGTAATCGTATGATGAGAGAATCTTCTGGAAGGATTCAGAAAGTGTTCCCTGCAATAGAATTAAGAAGTAATAATAAAAAACTCCATCTCTCTCTCTCTTCTGTGTTACTTGAGGTAGCAAGGTTTCAAATGTGATGCGTGGAGTTGCATTTGAGAGTACTACTTTAGCTTCAACTTGAGTCCCATCTTCTAAGAGTATACCTTTAGCCTTTCCATCAACAACTAGTACCTCTTTCACTGGCTGCAAGAGAGAGAAGTTAAAGTGAATATAATTATAATACTTTACTTTTTCTGTAAAGAGATGAGCTCCACTTGATAAAGCTGATCGAGCTATGGCAGCTGATACTGAGCCCATTCCTCCTTCAGCATAGCACCACGCGTTACGGACACCATCCATTTCCCCCATCACATGATGGAGTAATATATACCTGCATGGCGACAAATGGTATCCACTCAAAAAGTATAATGGCTTCTATTACTCTTACTAGTGCTCTGTCTCATTCTCTTATCTTCTTTCTTTCTCATTTGCCCTTTCTCTCTCTTCTTTCTTTTTCACATTCCCCCTCCTCTCTCTCTCTTACCCACTCCCAACAGAGTAAGGGCTCAGTAGTGCTCCTATAACAGCATCAGTAGCTAGAGTAGCCTTGAGGACATCACTCTCAAACCATCTGTTCAACACGTACAGGGAGACACTCGATAATGATACAGGAGTATGATAATGGGTTACTTATCTTGGAGGCTGGCGACATTACCAGGTCATAGAAACTGGGCAAGTCAGTTTTCAGACTAGACACTAGTTTTATACAATAATTTAATTTCATATTATATTCAATACTCATCTCTTACACATTTTCCCAAAAGGTATCATTGATCTGATTACTTGAACACGATCTCTCCAGCTGCTCGAGTTAATGTGAGACAAATTGAAAGGAACATAATCCAAGAGAGGATCAAGACTATAACCTATCACATGACAGTCACACGATAATTCTACACTTTGGCTAGATTTTCCTATGCATCTACACATATTAAGTTCCTTTATCTCAAATAGCAGAAGTAAGTAAATACTGATCTCATGAATGACTTACTTAGTCTTTCTAGCCATTCTTCATAATCTCCATAAACCTTTAGCAACACTTGAATCACAATCATTAATGGTGGCTCTTACCTCAGCATCCTTCACCGAAAACTTAGCTATTTCTTTTCTATTTTTGTTTTGGTCTCCGCCCAACAAAAGACTCTCATTACTGTTGATGATCGGAGTGAAGGAGTTGGGATCACGGAAATAGAAATTTAATCCGTGTCTCTAAAAAAATAATAAAGCGAACCTTTTAATTTTTGTTGGAATCAGCTCAAACTTTCTACATAGAATAAGGACATCACTATGTATCAAAAAATGTAAAAAATTTGGGGCGATTTTTTATCCATTTTTTGGAAAAAACCATGGGCTATAGCCTTGGGTATTTTTCAGATTTTTGGCATTTTCTTAAAATGGCCGCAACTCAAAAAATTGAAGTCGGAATCAGCTCAAACTTTCTACACAGCATAAGAACATCAATATGTATCAGAAAATGTAGTAAAAATTTGGGGTGATTTTTTATCCATTTTTTGGAAAAAACCATGGGCTAATATAGCCTTGGGTATTTTTCAAAATTTTGACGTTTTCTTAAAATGGCCGCAACTTGAAAAATTGAAGTCAGAATCAGCTCGAACTTGCTACACAGCATAAGGACATCAATATGTATCAGAAAGTGTAATAAAAATTTGGGGTGATTTCGGAGCCATTTTTTGGAAAAAACCATGGGCTATAGCCTTGGGTATTTTTCAGATTTTTGGCATTTTCTTAAAATGGCCGTAACTTAAAAAATTGAAGTCGGAATCAGCTCAAACTTGCTACACAGCATAAGGACATCAATATGTATCAGAAAATGTAATAAAAATTTGGGGTGATTTTGGAGCCATTTTCTGGAAAAAACCATGGGCTATAGCCTTGGGTATTTTTCAGAATTTTGGCGTTAGTGTAATTTTTAACTTTTAGCTCGAGGTCTTTAAATACAACTGGTCTTAGTAAACTCAGTAAATACGAAGCCCGTGAGAACTTAAATCCAGGAACAATCTCCTCAGTCACAGCTGCACCTCCTAAAACATGACGTCTCTCAAAAACGGCAACTTTCTTTCCTGCTTTAGATAGATATGCAGCCTAGAGAGTATAAAAAAGAATAAAATAACTAAAATAATAATATGGGATTTATTATTATCAGCAATAATGTTACGTACAGCAACAAGCCCATTGTGTCCTATAAAAAAAAGAATAATATTGAGTATAAATCAAGTTATTATACTCGTTATTGATACCTCCTCCAACAATGACAGCATCATACGGGGCTTCAATGGTCTGTGTGGAAGGTATGGTGGTTGTATCAGAGTAGCTCCTCGAGAGAGCGGCTGGTTGGAAGGCTCTAAATGAGAAAGAAGTTCCTTTCTGATAAGCTTTCCTTAACATGTGTGAAGACATTGCCATTGGAAGGCGGGGCTAGGTGGGTGGGGCTACTTGTCACTTTGCATTTGCAGCAAAAAAATGATGAAAGTTCCCGACAGGTAAGCAAAAGTATTATAATATTATCTAATGATATAATTTCTTTGCATTGAAGGTGGTTGGATTATACTCCTTTAAAAGATCATATAGAAGGAACTAGAATAATAGCGATAAAGACACCACTCAAAGAAGTAGACTAGTACTATTGTTCTTACTCCATAGTTCCTTTTGTTCAGTTTTTCAATACAGGACTGACTAGTGAGGAGATGGCAAAGAGAAGAATAGATACTGGAGTGCCAGTAGAGAAAGAGTAAGTGATGAAACCTTGCAATACCCATCGGGTGTGGCTTGTAAGATATACATTGTGCAAGCACATGGGCTTGTGACTCTAACACTGCAATATATCAGTAAGTATCATTATTTTTATTTTAGATTCACATCCACTCAGTTGGTGAGAATGCTACAATCGAAAAATTTAAACCTGGGACTTGTAATTGATTTAACAAACACCGATCGTTACTACAGCTGGAAGGTAGAGTCTTGAGATTATGTATGAGTTATTGTTACACCTGCAGTCTTTTGAAGACTTGGGTATCGAACATTACAAGCTACGCTGTCCAGGACACGAAATCCCTTCAGAAGAAATATACAAAAGGTAATTTTAAAATAAATAAAAATAAAATAATAATTATTTTACTTGTAATAACATAACTAGCTATGAATATTGATTAGTTAGTTAAACAATTTGCTGACTAAGCATCATGTATGCCATAGTCCACAGTGAAGGGACGAAGGAGAAATGGCCTAAAGCTCTTGAAGCACTGAGAGTAAAGTATGAGACAAAATGGCCATCTAGAGTAAAGGTGTTTTGTTATGGAAATGGGGAAGAAGTTTCAACTGTTTTGCCTCAATTGAGTGAGTTTCGACCGGCTTATACATGTTTCTTGGCTCATTATTCTGAAGCTATTGCTCCTTTTGTGGTAGAAGTTCATCAACTGACACGTAAAATAGACCCAGCCAATCCTTACACTGATACAATATGGGGGATACTGACTGGGATTAATGAAGACGATGTCCTATTTGCAATTAATGAGGTGGAGCTCACGGTACATAGGGTTTTAGGAGGCACACCTGTCAACTTGAATAAATTTGAGTCCGGGTCTTGGTACAACGAGGGGGTCGCTGGTGCTTCAGTTCACAAGGTGACAGAAGAAGAGGGTGTGGTCAAGAAGGAGTGTCCTTTAGATGCTACATCTGTACTTACGGGGGAACTGAGCGCGGAGAGAAATGTGGCCAATGGTACAGGGGTAGACATGATGGTCACCAGTGGTCACGCCTCGGAAAGAGATTGGAACATTGGTTACTCGTTTAAGAGCGGAAAGTTTATTTGTCCAACAGGCGAAATGGTAGGCCAGGCACTGGATGGTTCAATACATCCTATAAAACACAACGGAAAACCAAAGATCCTTAGTGCCGCCGGAAATTGTTTAGTTGGAAATATAGACGGAAAGAATTGCATGGCATTGGCTTGGATGCATTCAGTAGGTGTGGTCCAAATGACGGGCTACCTTGTTTCAACCTGGTATGGATATGGTGGCTGGGGCGTTCATCAATATTTCATCGACATGCCTGGAACACTCTCCTTTAGTCAGTCATTCTTTGCTAACAATCAATCTCTGATATATAAGCTACACAGTGAGTATCCTGAAGTAGCATCAATCATTGACAGTGGCATTGATCCAAAGGATGTGTCTCATGGTGTTGATAAAGATTGTGCTGGGCTCCTTCATGATAGAGATGTGGTTGCATTTTATGGCGATCCTGCATTTGAAGCAAAACTGGCCACAAAAGAAGACGAAACTCCATACACTGTTACAATCCTCCAACTTGCTTCTGAGACCCAGGGAGATTGGAAGAAATACGAAGCCAAGTTTGTCTTCAAGTCCTCCTTTGGTAGACACCCCATTTATATATTCCCTGAAGCTGTGACTGGGTACAGGCTGCTGGGAGGTGAGGCTGTGCTCACTTGTCGGTTTTTGATGTTTACTGGTTCATTCAAAGCAGAGGAAGAACACATCATAATATACGAGATTATTCATTGAATTTATTGCATGATAATGTTATAACAATTTTAAATAATAATTATTTTGTTATTCTTGAAGTTAGTTTTATTTGTAATTTGTAGTTTTAGTGAAAGGTTATCTCGATTTCTTTCCAAAGAGAGCAATGGTATGTATCAATGTGAATTTCCTTCATCTTGTGATGCCTTTCTTAGAATATGTTGCAGTACACTGTACTCATGGTGTTAACAGAACAGGCTATTTGATATGCAGGTAGTGATGAATGCTTCGGTGAAGCTGGGTATCATGTTAATTCAATTCCTTTCAGATATCTAGTTGAGCACTGTGGTTTTGAAACTGAAGATGCCATCAAAAGTAATCATTATCAATATTGTTGTGTTTTTAATGATTGTTAATGTTTTTTTAATTATGCATACTCTAGAATTTGGTGATGCAAGGGGCCACAGTATGGAACGAGAGAATTACCTCAAGGATTTGAGAAAACTTGTTAACGAGGGAGACAAGAGTAACAACGAAACCGGGATTCACTTGAAACACATGCCAAAAGAAAGAACAAGGCGAGACTATAGAGAGAGAAGTATTTCGCCAAAGCCCGTTTCAAATTTTGATCAACAAAGCTCTAGAAGAGAGACGTATTGTGATGCTGATTGGAGATCAAGTGAGAAATGGAGGTCACCATGGAGCAGCAGCTATTACGGCAGAAGTAGAGACAGTGATTACTGGAGAAGAAGCTACCAGTATTATGACAGATATGGGCAGAGGAGCTATCACCTAGGTGATACTGACTGGAGAAGAAACTATGATCATCATCATTATGGGTATGATTCTCACTATCAGCCACCACATCAAAGAAGAGATCACCATCACTATGAAAGTGGTCCAAGATATGGTCATAGTCATGAACAGGATAGAAGTCTGTATAGAGATTTTTTTGATACGAAACCCAACGGAGAAGGTAAGATCAATTTCTTTAATTGTATATTTATGGTAATGTTCTTATTTTAAGATTTCAGTTCAGGGTCACAGGCCAGCAGGAGTCATGAATACAGCTACTGGTGCCCACAGGGAAGGCCACCTTCCTCTCGAACACAAAGTTGATTGTATATAATGATAATATGTAATTGTTATTTCAATAATAATAATAATAATAATAATAATAATAATAAACATACAGTAGATTTTGACAGTCATTATGTATAATATATATAATAGAGAGTTTAATGAAGCTTGGTAGTATCATCTACTACTTGTAGGAATGAGAATGGATTGTGTGTGACTTGGATTATAAGATATGATAGTGCTCTAACTGTGCAGCTAGGAAGAAGTGACATTTGGTAGTTGTGGCCTGAGAGAGAGTGATTGAGTGATTTTGCCTAATTCACGTATGTAGCAAGTATTGCAAACTCTAAGTAATCTTTCATCATCGTCATCATCATCGTCATCATTTTTTGGCCCTTGTGGTAGGTAATGTGGAGAACATTGGGCACAAACAACCTATAATAATAATAATAATAATAATAATATTTATACATCTAACAACATAAAGTTTATCATTGCCTGAAGCTAAGTTTATTTTATTATGCTTTAGTGAGTGTATGGACTAGGATCACTGTTGTGGTTATTACAACTACATGAAAGTGAATCTTAATATGGCTATGTGATTGGAGCAAGGCATACCTTTCCACAGGCCCTGCAGTGATGTTTACGTCTGAAGAAAGAGAACTTATCGTGGCAGCTGTGACAAGCATGTGACTCTGAATCAGCTTCCCATTCAGTGCACACTAAAAAAGGACAATAGTTTAATTAAATGATAATTATAATGTTGACAGTTTAATTTAATAATAATTATAATGTTGACAGTGTCATTTGATGTTTGCCTCACTGGCTGCCAGCTTGCAAACTTAATTAATAAACCGGGACTTACTTTCAGTCGATGAATGCATTAACGAAGTTAGTGAGAGGTCAAATGTAATGGAATCAGAAGGCATGTCAAATCTATCTCTGAGCTTTGCTTCTCTCCTTCTTCTCTCTTCCATAGTCTCTTCCTCATCTTCTGGTTTGCTCAGTGTGAAGATGTAGGCTTGTTTCATGATGGCCCTTAGGTCTCTGGGATAATTTGACTGCAACTGGTCAGCCACTTTTGATATTGAGATGAAGAGTGCCTTAAGTGCCTCATTATCAACACTTCCGTCAGTTGAGAGAGTGTTGGCATCCTCACAGCTACACAGAGCCTTCTCAAGAGAAATGATCTCCTTTTCACTTAGTGAGCTTAAAGAATCTCTGAAAAGTGAAGAAAATTGAAAATAATATAAATTATTCATTTGTGAATTAAAGAAATGCTTTTCATTGTTGCATGCTCTGCTACTGCTTACTTGATTTCCGTGAGTAAGCGGTTGTATTGCTTGAAGCATGAGGGTGTGTTTGACCTTGGTCTTCTGGGATTAATAGGACCATCAACATTAACAGTTAAACCACTAGAGAGAGAGAGAGAGAGAGAGTCATAAAAGGTTTATCTGACTTGATGAGGTATACTTACAATATAATGGAGAGTCTTGGTATAGAAAACATGATTGTTGGATCCATCATTTCCAGCATGTCTTCAGTGAAATAATTATTTCCAATTGCCCTGTGTATGCATAGAAAGAAATGTATCAATTACACCATCACAACAGATAAAGATAACACCAACACCACAAAAATGTATTTATGGAAACCTTGCAAGACTACCACACACAAAAACATCATGCACTAACTACGTAAACATTGCATATAAAACCCAAGGGCTTCTCATTGTGAACTAACTGCCTCTTGTTCTAATTAGTTTCAACTGGCTCATGACATCACAATTACATCATAATAAACTGAAAACCACCACCATTATGAGTTACCTTAGTGTTGCTTCAGAGAAGAGGACAGCTAGTTCGTGTTGGTGGAGTAACTGAGTCTCTGTTCTTATGTTGAACATTATACTCATGTATCTATGTATGGAGAGAAAGGAGGATTAAATTACTTTAGTATACTACACAAGAGATCCCCATAAGGAAAGGCTGGAGTAGTAATCAGTGTAATTAAAAGGTAAGCAACTAACCTGAATTCAAAATCCACCCAACTTCGGTCAAATTCTTTTAAGAGTTCTTTGACCTGTAGAAGGAGGAAAAAGAGAATACATTTTTAAAATGTATTAAATTCTAAGGAAATGTACAGCTATAGTACAGGATATGATGTACCAAGTGATGCATGCCTGACATTGCCTGTGCATTACTATGCAAAAGAAATTAGTTCAGTGGAATTTAATGTTCATACATCATTTCCTGAGTTATAATTGTGGCATTTGGCAAGACAAACTCTTTAACTTGATGGTTACATTATTAATTGCTAACCACATTGCAAATACTCTGGACACTATCATGGGGATAGAAAAACTCCACAGTTTCAGAATTGTGGCTATGACTTAAGGGAAATGGGAGTCAGCCACCCACAGTCTACAAAGGCCCTTTGTATATACAGTGTGGGCTTACAAGCTGCACCCTTTCACCAGAGGGAAAATAACAGGAGGAGCAAAAGATGTACCCTTTGACGGTGGTGACAGTCCAGGCTTTGACAGCTCATTGAACATTGAAACCACAATACTAGGACATTCTAGGAACTGTCACCATAGAAAGCATGAATGGACTTAAACCATGAGTGTTATGAAATGTGATACTTGATACTGCATGTATACATCAATAGCCATGAACGTAGGCATGATAAAAATAGCACACATGTTGTCAACAAGTCATGCACTGCTAATTGTATTATTAATATAATTACATAATGCTGCAGTTAGTGGCTTACCCTTTCAGAGAAGAAAGGCTCGTGATAGTAATACTGTTGACTTTCATCTCTTAGTCTCTGTCGGAGCTGGCTGATTGATTTTGAGAGACGAGTTGCATACGGTCTTATCTCTAGTGATTCTATTTCATGATTAGCAATTTGGGAACCAGCAGCTAAGCACTAATGAAGAGAGAGAAATATTTGAAATATGCCATGATTAGCAAGTTATTAATGTTGATACTCACCTCTGCACCAAACCAAATTGATCCTGAGCCATGAATTGAAGAGAGAGAGAGAGGGAAAGAGAGAAAAAAAGAATGAAAAGACTTGATATTATTAATGTTGATATTGTACCATTGAAATCTTCAGTCTGCATTTCGTCTGGATACTTGATCCTAAACTCTGTCGATATCTGTAGATCAGGAATGGCCGTTTCCACAAGATACTTGAAAACGCCAATAAGATTGTGCTGGGAGTCTTTGAGCTGGCGGAGTAGCTGAGAGCGCCTATCTAGATTGTCTGGGTTAGTCTTCATCAGTTGGCTTAGCTCCCTCATCTGGTGCATGACTGAGAAGTCGCAGTGATGGAATAAAGCCAAGGGATGTTTTGAATCAGGCTAGGATTGATGGATAGTGCAATAATTTCTCTGTATACTAAGATTCCAGTCAAACTTACCCCTGCTATCTTGTAAAAGAGCCTCCTAATTGACTGCATCTTGCTTCTGATTGTTTTCTACTAAGCTACAAGAAGTTTTCTCACTATTTCCTTTAGCAATTCTACACTGCCCGCATCGTTTATATACCCACGTAGCATTCGAGCCCGCCCACGCGCAATGAATATAATTAACATAGTATGTGATTTCTTTGTGGGGAAAATTTGGAAAGCAGAAGGGGAAGAGAGGGAAAGAAAGATAGTCAGAGAGGGAAAGGATTAGCTGTCACTAGTCATAGAGGGGACAGGATCACTGGAACCCTTTGGCCTAAAAGAGGATACAACATCTGAAATGAGCCAAATCACAATAACACATGATGAATCACTCTCATCCCCACATGATCTGTACTACCATATCTTATCCCCACATGATCTGTACTACCATATCTCATCTCCACATGATCTGTACTATACTGCATAGTCTGATATTGTTTTGCTTTCTGACTATTTCTCAGCCTTTCTGTGTACTCCTCTGATATCCTTGCTCTCTCTCTCTCTCTCCCCCAATCCTTCCTCCTCTCTCTCCCTCTGACCTTGAACGATTACGAACAAAAGGTGAATGTTCTCCTACAAGAGAGTCATCACTTTCCTCTGCGTCACTCTCATGCTCTAGTGTCTTCCTTTTTCCTTTTTTCCGTCCATCCTTTTCCTTAGCAGCCGACTTTGCACTCTTCCTATGATGAGAAGAACTTCAAAAACATAATCAAAGAAATGATAAAAAGAATACGAATAAAAATGATAAATTCTGTAAAATAAACACACACACACACACACACACACACACACACACACACACACACACACACACACACACACACACACACCGCATATACGCCTCAAGGTCACGTTATATAATAACAAACTATCTCAGTTCAAGTTCAGTTTGGAAGTATATAACTTTGCAAATGAGAGAAAGAGAAAGAAGAATAGTAGAAGTTAGGAGAGGGAGAAGAAACAAAGGAGGGGAGATATGGAGGAAGAGAGAGAGAGAGTGAAACAGTAATAATCCCACATAGGAGGAGACCCTTACATGCATTTAGTCTGAAATCATAAACTATGATAATCTCCCTCCACAGTTAGCAAAACAATCACTTGATTACACACACATATGTAATACACACACATAATACACACATATATGTAATACACACACGTACATTAGTCAGTGTATAGAGGACAAATGGACCATGATATGATATTGTACACAAGTATATGTCATTTTTAATATAAATGCAACTAAAAGCAACAATAATTCAATAAGCTGCAAAAAGATACTAATTATAATAAAGAATATATATATATATATATATATATATACGTCATATTTTATCATCTGGATCTAAGAAAATTACACTATCCATTTTAGGATGTTTGACACGTAATAAAGTTATTATAATAATGTAAATAAACTTCTTATTAATCCTGCTATACATATATGAACATGTATCGGCTAGTACTGATATCATAAAAGGTAAATGATGAAGTACATGTGTACATAAGAAGAGGATAATAATGACAACAAAATTACCGAGAAGTTAAACTAAATGATGTCACACCTCAATAGTGAACAATGTGGCACTAATCCCAAGAATATGATAACCATATGATAACCAACCAATCACATTAAGGTATATTACTGTTTGGATAGGATTGACATATCACTAAATAAACAAACAGCAGAAATACTCTCAGTAATTATAATATACAGCATACTTACATGTAGTAAGAACATGTGTAGTACCCACCCACCCACACTAATGATAGCAACCCAGTATCATACTAGTTAGTATAAAACTTGAATATTAAGTAAAGTAGGTGGGGGGGGGGTAAAGTCCCCCTAGATTTTAGTAGTCTTAATCCCCTATTCCCCAATTTTAACAAAGACCCCCTCCCTAAATGTCAATACATTTATTATCATTTTATACCGACCCTCTCCCTCCCTCTCCTAAATTATGATGTAAAGGCAATGTTTATAAGCTGTAATCTCTCATGTACTTGACTAGACGTTAATTCACAAAGTGACGGATGACGACATGTATAGACTAAATATGATATACTAGTGACATCTGTCCTCATCACATCATCCTAACTCCTACAATCAAACATACCAATTGACATCTTAACGTAATCATTCTTCCTACACAATCTATGTCATCCATATTACTATTTCATATACATGATTAAACATACATAATTACAGTAATTGTATACACAATACCAGGAATCAGTGCACTATGAATTAACATAACGTTACATTACTAGGAATCAACCATACAAGTATATCATACACACGTACATGTATACAAAAAGTGATTGCTGTGAAGCCATTCCGCCTACAGTGTACACTATGCACGTGTTGAATTGATTATTTATTTTGTTTTTTGTTAAAATCATTTGCAATGTAAATCTTTTACCGTTTGCTGGATTTCATTGATGACTTTTTAACTGTACTTGAAATAGAAAAGCTAATGGGAAGAGAAGGAGAGAGAGGGAAAGAGAGATAAAGAGAGAGAGAGAGGGGGGGGGAGAGAGAGAAGGAGAGAGAGAGAGAGGGGGGGGGAAGAGAGAGAGAGAGAGAGAGAGGGAGAGAGAGAGAGAGAGAGAGAGAG
>NW_003546277.1:122845-126433 GCF_000090795.2 Amphimedon queenslandica | reverse complement strand
TAGAAAGCAAAATGACATTATGAAACAAACAATGATTACATTATTAAAAAACAAGTCATTGTCTATAAAATAAAGTTTACGACACTCAACAATCGAAAGATGAAAAATGAAAATTCCCTAAGAATAACTACATGTGCCGATATTATAACAAATCCTAAAAATACATACACCAATCATGATGTAATAGAAATAACTATAACACACAACTATAAACAAACGACCATGCATTAAGCAATATGAACAACAAAAACAGTAATTATTAATTACTTCATATGATTACAGGGACTTACTCTTCATCATCATCATCATCATTCCCATATCTGCCCCTCCTCCTCCTCCTCGTACTAATTTGAGATTGTGACATTACGCGGCGAGCTTGTGATCTGGTGGTGGGCGTGGCAGCTACCGAAGCCACGCCTACTTCAGAAGAAGCATTCTCTTTATCACATTCTACATATTAAGAAAAATATGTAATATTAAGGAAAGGAGGAGGAAGTTTAATAAAATTATATTTAATAATCAATTGCTTAATAAATGAAATAATATGAAAATAATGTTACTAATATCAGGATTACTATAATATGATTATATCAGGGACTTAATGTCTGATCACATACCCACGTACACGTACACTACAAGTATAGTAACAATTACCACAAGAGAGAGACTACAGCTATGCTAAGGTATAGTTCCCAGTAACTGGTAACAGTAAACATTATACATATTACTAACAAATTACAAACATAATTACTCATTCCTAGTGTCCACATGCATCATAACCTAATAATGAGAAGGGGCTGTGTATAGTAGTAGCTGCTAATGATTCCATGTAATAACTAATATCATGTTGAGTATGTGTATAATGAACAAATGGGTTCTCACTCTGTGTACATATAGCAGCTGCCAAGACATACGGTATGCTTCTAAAAGTGTTTTTGGATAACAATTAAATATCACGAGTATTATAGTTTAAACATGATACATGTATAGAACATCATTTCTTTGATGTCGTTGGATAAACATGATGTAGGCTTGTAACAAAGAGAGCAATGTTTGCTAGTAACACATGTAATACTGTACTTTATAGCAGCAGTTATCCCTTGATCCTATAAAGTGTCCTGTATGTACATTGAATGTTTGTGTATTTAAAGGTTAAGGGTTTATTCTAGTAGCTCCCCATAGCTAGACTAATAGGCTCTCTCTCACAGCACTGTTGATGGTGTTATTATGAACAATTAGACACATTAACTGTAACGTGCTACTAAAGTATCTTTCCCTCATAACAGGTAATGTGCCATGGGGAGAGATTGTTTGAATGTGGACGTGCACACAAACTGTGAGAGTTTATCTTTGGACAAGAGAAATGGGGAGAGAGAGGGAGAGAGAGGGAGGGATAGACCTGGTATAACTTGTGCTGTGACAGGCAGGAGCTTGTCAATCATGTTCCTAAACTTCTTCAAACTATTGAGACACCTTCTGTCATCCACAGACTGAGAGAGAGAGAGAGAGAGAGAGTGAGGATTATATATACATGCAGTATGCTATTATAGATACCTCAACTTACATTCATGAGTTGGTCCACTAGTATCACAACATCTTTATTGTTACACTAGCAACAGGAAGAGGAACAATTAAAAAGATAAGGAGAGGAAGTGAAGGAAATAATGAGAAGAAAAGGAACTAATTTCTACCCAAAAATGAATTGCAACACACTCTGACAATGGATGACCACATACTCACTAAAACCAATAGTTCCCATGACAAGTATGATAGACATACATGGTCACTGCAGACAGTCACGTTAGAACTGGAGGACTGTATAGTGGATACTTGAAAGGTTTAATGGATAAACCAATGTGTACATGTACTTGTACATGTGTAATGTGTAATGTACACATCATTTGATGTGTACACACATCAAATGCATCAACACCAAAACCACTCACAGGAAGTTAAGTACATGTATACAATATACACACATACATGCATGTACATATAGGTAACTTTTATTTACTTATTTTATTGTACATGTACATACCCCCATACTCACATGTGATACATGTACATACATGTCACTGCTATTTTAAGACTTTCAGTATATGTACATGTACATGTATAATTTCTATGAAGAATAAACCACCAGTGTGTGTGTGTGTGTGTGTGTCTGGACTCTGGAGGTGAGTATCTGTAATGTAATACCTGAGTCCCTTGATATCTGCCCTCAGCTTCACCTCAAGCAGATATCTCAGTCCTCAGGTATTACATTACTTAAGCTCTTACTGTGTTATGAGGTGATAGCTTCAGTAAAGTAAGAGTGTGACAATGGAGCCTACACCATTCAATGTAACTACCATCATCATCATCATCACTATTAGCTGCTGATGTCATTGATAGCATCTGATTTAATACATGAATGGACAAATCATCGTGAGAAGAATCTTCCTAGCAATAAAGAGAAGATTAGTGACTCATATGTACATGTACTGGTAGTATATAACCATATGGCAGGAAATGTACTGGAATTTCCAGGAATTATAGTAACATGATCATTAATCCTCTTACACTCCTCCCTCCTTCCGTTCATGATTAATCACACCAATTTTGATCAAAATTGGATCAAAATTGGATTTTTATGAATTTGAAAGTTGCTCCAAAAGCCATATGTACTGTCCCCCCTCTCTCTTTCCCCCTCCCTCCTCCTTCTCCCTCCTTCTCCCTCCTCCTCCCTACTCCCTCCTCCCTACTCCTCCCTCCTTCCTCCTCCTTCTCTCACTGTTGGTTCATGAGGAGCTGATAAACTGACGATAAACCCTGACATGTTAGTGACATCCACTTCAGTTAGAGAGGAAGTGGGTGGAGCATCACGAACTGCTTGCATAACCGGAATATAGGCCTCAGCAATACTGGTACGATACGACCTGAAACAACAACAATAACAACAAATAATAATAATAATAATAATAACAACAATAATAATAATAATACTACCTCACCTGTCAGTAGCAGCATAGGCTGGGAAGAAGTGTCCGAGTGTAGTTCGAATGTCCTCATCATGGAGGGATGGATCGTACCACATTAGCAACAGCTTGACCAGCAGAGGGACGCTAACGACACGTCCTGATAACAGGAGCTTTGATATACCCTCGGCTGATACCTCTCGCAGTAAAGTACTCTGGAAATAAAAAAGTCACATGATCAATAGATGGGATCACATGATCAATAGGTAAGGTCACATGACTATACCTTTCCATTAAGGTAAGACGTAAGAATCTGAAGAAACTTTTGTCCACTAGTGGTGCTATCATTGTCTGTTAGTCCTTCAGTTATGGTACCGGTTGACCCCTCCTCCTCCTCCTCTTGCCCCGCCCCCTTCTGTTCCTCACCATCCATTACCTAATAATAACAACAACAATAACAACAACAACAATAACAACAACAACAAAATAATAGTAATAATAATAATAACAACAACAAAATAATAATAAGCTCCAAATCTAAATACATTTTAATGAAAACAGTTAAAGTTGAATGGATTTGCCTACACTGTACATACACTAACTGAATGTGTGTGTGTGTGTGTGTGTGTGT
>NW_003546277.1:104078-122835 GCF_000090795.2 Amphimedon queenslandica | reverse complement strand
GCATAGCAGACCTTATTCCAGCATTAGTATTGGCATATCATTAAAACAGAATATTAGTTCAGGATAGGAAGGAGAGAGAGAGAGAGAGAGAGATAGAGAGAGAGAGAGAGAGAGAGAGAGAGAGAGAGGGAAATTGTATTAATAAAAACATGGAGGAGTATTTGTATCATAGTGCTATCATTTACCATCATCATCCCTCTATTTATCAAACAACTGATCTTATAAATATTTGATTTATGTACACATTTCTATGATGATCCACATGTACTTATAATATTCTTGATCTATTAATTATCGTCATGTGATCTTCAGGTGATCGTGGGCGGAGTAAGAAATGGAAAGAAATGTTAAAGTTACCCCCAGTTGGAACTTGCTTACCTCTTAGGGACAAAATAGGTAAGAAATAATTTATACTTGAATTCAATTTTATCTACTAGTTCCCTCCCTCTCTCTCTCTCTCCCTCTCTATTCTGTTCCAATAGATCACACGTTTGAATTCATTGTTGAGCAGCAGCCGATAGGTCACAAATTGTTCCTCCTCTTTTGTGAGAAGGACCTGAAACTCTCTCGCTGCATGCAGTTCCTTCACGCTGTGGACGAACTAAAGATTGTCGTTGAGGGAAAAAGACTAGCACACGCTCAGACCGTCTTTGACGACTTTTTGTCCTTGGACGTGAGTTTGTGGGCGTGGTTTTGTGAGGGGTGTGGTCGTGAGAGGGCGTGGCAGCATATGATTTGTTAGTGTTTTTATTGGCGATTGTTCAAGCAAGAAACAAAGGGAGGGAGTGTTGATGGCTGGGAATTTGTGTTTGTAGAATTATCTTTCTTGGAGAGTAGTAACTTTCACAAATAACACTGTGCAGTTTATTAAACATTACTAGATGTAATTGAGATTAAATATTTTTAATATTTTGTGCTCATTTTTCTTTTCATTGCTCCTACAGTCTCCTCAGGATCAAGCCTCAAAGTTTTTGGGTGCTGGAAAACTCGAGTGTGTCTCTGATGAACTGGCCACTAAGACTCAAGAGAAGCTTAAAGGAATTGTACCAGTTGATGTATTTGAAGAATGCAGACAGTAAATAGCATGAAGAGAGAAAGAGAGAGGGAAGTAGAGAATGAACTAACAGTGTACAGTACATTGTATTTTGATTTGTATGGATTCATTTTTTTTGTTTTCCCTAGGGCTGTTCGTGATTTCCTGAGTGGTCAGCCTCTCATTGATTTTGTAGAGAGTCCCTTCTACTGGAGGTTCCTCCAATGGAAGACGCTGGAAAGGTACGTCACAATAATTAATGTCTGTGTGTCTGTGTTTCTGGGCTTTGTGTCTGACTGGTGACATGACTATCAGCCATTAATCTTAATTTGTTCATTGTTCTGTTATTGTTGTGTCTTATCCTTCCCTTAATATCTACCTCTATCCTTCAACCTGTGGGCCAACTTGTCATGATGTCAATTCTTTTATTGATTTATCTATGAGTCATGCTTACTGTATTTGAGTAGAAGCTGTAGCCACGGGCCATTATATGATCATTAGTTACTGTTTTGTCTTCCTAAAGTATTATTCCCCTTCTTGTTCTTTTTCTCGTTTTTTAACTTTTAAAATCCCTTCATCTCTCTCTCTCTCTCTTTTTTCTCCAGGATGATAATCACTAAGGATCATTTCCGTCAGTATCGTGTCCTTGGTAAAGGCGGCTTTGGTTTGGTGTTTGCTTGTCAGAGCAAGTTCACCGGTAAGATGTATGCTCTTAAGAAGCTAGAGAAGAAACGAGTCAAGAAGAGAAAAGGAGAGAAACTGGCCCTCAATGAGAAGGAAGTCCTGGAGAAAGTTGATAGCAGATTTGTGGTAAGACACGTTTGTGACAAACAATGTTTTTTCAATGTTTCTACATCTATGCATGTACAATATGTACAATACATGTATGTATATGTTTCCGTTACTTTGTGTACTGATGTTATATTCACAGTTTGTGTGAGTGTGTGTGTCAGTAACTGCTAATGCGTCATCCATGTTGTCTTTTCAATGATGCTTTATTGTATGTTGATGACAGGTGTCTCTAATTGTCAATAAATATATTCTCTAACATAAATTTACTTCATTTTCCTTTGGAATGTCTTCCCTTTTCTTTCCTCATTCCCTCCTCCTCCTCTAATTAGGTGACACTGGCCTATGCCTACCAGTCCAAAGACTCTCTCTGTATGGTTCTTACTCTCATGAATGGAGGAGACTTGAGGTTTCATATCTACAGTATTGGGTCTCCTGGTCTGGAGCCAGAGAGGGTCGTCTTCTATGCAGCTGAGATAGCGTGTGGTCTTCACCACCTCCACACTGCTAGGATCGCATACAGGTGGGACAAACTGGATTGAAAAACGAGTTTTATTATTATTATTATTATTTAAATATTTTATTTTGTTTCTAGGGACATGAAGCCAGACAATATACTCCTGGATGATGCTGGTAGGAAAATGACACTTTAAATTTTAACAATTGTTTCTTTATCATTTTCCAGGTCACATACGTATATCAGATTTAGGTTTGGCGGTTCATATACCGGAGGGACAGTCAGTGAGAGGTAGAGTAGGCACTCCTGGATACATGGGTAAGGAATTAATGGTGTTGTTGTTATTGTTGTTCTTCTTATTATTGTTGTTGTTATTATTGTTGTTGTTATTATTATTGTTGTTGTTATTATTATTTTTGTTGTTGTTGTTGTTGTTCTGTAGCTCCTGAAGTGATTGACGGCCACAGGTATACCTTTGCCCCCGACTGGTGGGGGATGGGTTGCTTAATATATGAAATGATATGTGGACGAGTAAGAGGAGGAGGAGGGAGGGAGGGAGGAAGAGAGGGAGGGAGAGGGAGGGAGGGGGTAGATTAAAGAGTGCATTTACAAGTGTACATGTACAATGTACATGTTTTTAGCTAATTTTATTATTATAAATCTTTAGACCCCATTCCGGAAGCATAAAGAAAGGGTATCACGAGAAGACATAGAGAGGAGGATAAAGGATGATAGGGTGTGTTTGGATAATTCAGCTTTCACTGAGGATTCAAGATCAATCTGTGACCAAGTTAGCTTAATGAAATCATTAATAAATTAATAATAATAATGATAATTGGATTTACTGTTATCATAATGTTACCTTCTCTTTTCTTTTCCTCCAGTTCTTAGATAAGGTCCATGCCACACGGTTAGGTTGTTGTGGGGAAATGTTTGAAGATGTGAAGGCTCATCCTTTCTTCCAGACGATAGACTTTGCTCATTTAGAGGCCGGACTCATACCACCACCTTTCATACCCAATGTAAGACCCAGTGCTATTGTAACACACTGTATATTATATAGAAATTATCCATTACATGTACATGTATACATGTATATCCTACAATCTTGTTGAATCTATAAGTAATCCTAATTATTATAATAAGATTAATTAAATGATTATTGTTCTTATCCTAATCCCTCAGTCCAGAGCAGTGTATGCTAAGGATGTGTTAGATATTGATCAGTTCTCTTCAGTCAGAGGAGTAGAGATTGAGAAAGCTGACGAGGACTTTGCTGACAAGTTTGCGACTGGAATAGTACCCAAACCGTGGCAAGAAGAGGTTAGCAGTACATAATGTAAATATGAGCAATTTTATAGGCTGCCATTTAATTTTTTGCAAAAAAAGCAAAAGCTATAGCCCATGGATTTTTTCCAAAAAATGGCTCCGAAATCACCTCAAATTTGTATTACATTTACTGATACATACTAATGTACTTATGCTGTGTAGCAAAAAAGTTTGAGGCGATTCCGACTTCAATTTTTCAAGTTACGGTCCTTTTGAGAAAATGTCAAAATTCTGAAAAATCCCTGTATATAGCCCATGGTTTTTTCCAAAAAATGGCTCTGAAATCAGCCCAAATTTTTATTACATTTTCTGATACATATTGATGTCCTTATGCTGTGTAGCAAGTTTGAGGCGATTCCGGCTTCAATTTTTTAAGTTACGGTCATTTTAAGAAAACATCAAAATTCTGAAAAAATCCCTGTACTATATAGCCCATGGTTTTTTCCAAAAAATGGGCCAAAAATCACCCCAAATTTTTATTACATTTTCTGATACATATTGATGTCCTTATGCTGTGTAGCAAGTTTGAGCTGATTCCAACTTCAATTTTTAAAGTTACGGCCATTTTAAGAAAATGCCAAAATTCTGAAAAATACCCAAGGCTATAGCCCATGGTTTTTTTTCCAAAAAATGGCTCCGAAATCACCCCAAATTTTTATTACATTTTCTGATACATATTGATGTCCTTATGCTGTGTAGCAAGTTTGAGCTGATTCCGACAAATAATTTTCAAGTTACGGCCATTTTAAGAAAATGCCAAAATTCTGAAAAATACCCAAGGCTATAGCCCATGGTTTTTTCTAAAAATGGCTCCGAAATCATCCCAAATTTTTTATTACATTTTCTGATACATATTGATGTCCTTATGCTGTGTAGCAAGTTTGAGATGATTCCAACAAATATTTTTCAAGTTACGGCCATTTTAAGAAAATGCCAAAAATTCTGAAAAATACCCAAGGCTATAGCCCATGGTTTTTTTCCAAAAAATGGCTCCGAAATCATCCCAAATTTTTATTACATTTTCTGATACATAATGATGTCCTTATGCTGTGTAGCAAGTTTGAGCTGATTCTGACAAATATTTTTCAAGTTATGGCAATTTTAAGAAAATTGCCCTTAAATTAAACTCATTAAAAACAGATTCATATGTGCACTGTACTATGAATGATGATTGCAAATTTGCTGTACATGTACTTACATAAGAAATATGTGTCGACGTGTCTCCTCCTTCTTCCTCTTCTTCTTTCTCTCCTGCAACTCGTTTTAGACTAGCTTCAAACGATCCCACAAGATCCTCGTCCTCCAGTTCTTCAAAGTAACTCAGCAAGACTAGCTCAACCACGTCGGGACAGTTCTCTACGTCCAAGCGTCTCAACAGCTGCAAGAGATCGTCCTCAAGTTCAATGTACCAGTTCCTCAATAGTCCGCCAGTGAAAGCCTCTTTGACCTTTGAACTCTCGTCTCTAAGTCCGTCGTTGGCGAGTTGTACCCGCTGGTCTATCGTTAGGTTTCTAATGGAGACAGACTCTGAGAGTTTGAGGAACGCAGCACGACGAACAAGGTCTTTGATGTCTCTAGTTCTCTCGATGAGTGCTGGAAGAGATATCTAATTATAGAGAGAAAGAGAATACTGTAATTTTAATTAGAGTGAAATAAAATAAAAAATAATAAATACAAACGTAGCATGCAAGCTTAGTTTATGGAGCAGCTTTAAAAATTCATAAAAAATCCAATTTTGATCGGAATCAGCTCAAACTTTCTACGCAACATAAGTACATGTATATGCATCAGAAAAATTATAAAAATAAAAAATTCTCTCCTTTTTAATTTTGGTAAAATTTGGCCCAAGATCATGTACTATAGTACAGGGACTTTGGCCTAATTTAGAGGATTTTTTGCAAATTTAAATTCCGCTGAAAAGAAGCTGAGCACTATGTGTTGAAATCACTGAAATGTGTTACCTTGGTAACCAGTACATTGACGATGGCACATTTCCTGACTTCAGGGCTGGTGTCATGAGTCATCGACCAGATGATAGCAGCTGTTACTATGCAAGCAGCATCTGAAGTATCCTGAAGATATCCTAACGCAGAGACAGCGTACAACCGCACCAGCTGGAACCGATCCTTCAAACGCTCTAAAAGTCCATCAGCAAGAGAGTCAGAGAGGGCGGAGCTGATCCTAATGGATTCTTGGGAAGGATCAGAAAAGGCAAAAGTGAACATTTTCGATATGAGTTGACACGAGCGGAAACGGACTGATTTCTCTTTAGCGTCCAAGTACTCCATCAGCTGATAAAGGAGGATGTGGAAGAAGTCATTTTGACAGAGTGTCTCATCTGTTTCCTCATCTTCCTCGTCACTGGAGGAGTCCTCTTCACTCCTGGCTGGTTTCTTCATTGCCACAGACACCGAGAACTTAGCAACAAACTCTATGAGTCTCTCTACAGCCGGCTCTCTCTTCAAAACAAGGAGAGAGTTCCGAAGCATTGGGAGGAAAGCTTTAAAGAATTGCTTCACACGAGGAGAAGACGAAGGGCTAGTCTCATCCTCTGCTACTAGCAGGTTATTTAGTGACTTGATGAGCTTCTGGTGGAGATGTAAGCCATTTTGTGCCTCAGTTAAGTGCTTAAGGATTTGAGAATGAAGATCTTCATTGTCCGCCATTTTGAATTTTTTGTCCCGCCCGCCAATTGGCGCCAAAATGAGGACCACGCCTGGTTTTAATTTTGGGTGTGGCTATAGGTGTGGTCAAATACTCGAAGGTCCAAATTATTTTTTGGGGTTGCTTGTTATTCTAACTTTGTTAAAAGCACTCAAAATAGTTTCGAAAAGACAGCAAAGATGGATCCAAGAAGTATTGAGGACCAGCTCTCGGCGACTGACTTTGACGTAAACGGCTACATAAAGACTGTAGCGTATCGTTTCGACAGTTCTGAGGATTTGAAAAAGCACAAGAAACACATACAGAGCGTGGCTGAGAGAACAGCTGGAAAACTAAAACAAAACGTCTACCAGAACTACGCTCTATTCATAGACACTTCCCGTGAGATATCAGCCCTGGAATCAGAAATGTACCAATTGAGTCATTTACTGAATGAGCATCAGGGACTTACGGCTAGCGCTCAGGCAGTTTCTGCTCCAGTTGCGGAGGACTCCGCCCCACTGGAGGACGAATCAGAAAAACACACTATCGCGTCACTTTTGGAAACAGTTGAGGGTAGCGCCATGGTAACGGACGTCCCTGGACGCTACATTATTTATGCGTCCAACCTTCGGGAATTTGACTCCTCCCACCAGAAAATGGAGCCACTAGAGACTGTGAGAGCATTCTTGCTTAACGATAGTCTGCTCCTTGCTACACTCATAAAGGTCAAGAGGAAAGGGCCGATAAAGTATCACTTCCAGGCGCTATACGAATTGGATAACCTGGCGGTGGTGAATATGAAGGACACGGAGAAATTGAAGCACCTGTTTCAGATCAGGATGTTCCCTGAGAGCCATACCTTCCAAGCTGAGAGCGAGAATATGAAGTGTCTTTGGATCAAGCATCTCGAATCAACGAAACAGAAACTGGTCCATGAGAGACAGACCTTTAAACAACTCATCGACATGTCAAGTGGCAGTGCCTCTAAAATGGGGTCTAGGAGAGCCAAGGAGGTAGGGAAACTCACACGGCAGATGACAGAAGCAGGGGCACCACAGTGGGTCAAAGACGCTCCTGAGAACCTTGACGTCTGTATAGCTCAGAGAGAATTTGAGCAAGCCGTGAACATGATTGACCAGGTCAAATCCTTCCTCAAAGACTCCTCTGATCAACTTGTCCTGCGTAACACACGTGCTCGTGTGAATCACAGAATCAATCTGCTGGGGGAAGTATTGATGAAGGAGCTTCAATCCTCACCCTCGGGTTCCTTAAGAGGAGGTCCCAACACAGCACGTAAGACCATCACACTGTTGCTTCGACTCGGTCGTGCTTCAAAAGCATGTGAACTCTTTCTGGCCAATCATTCACGGATCAACGACCATGAATTGAGACATATTAAATTAGAAGGAGCCACTACCATTTACATAGGGAATGTCTCAAGTGCTTTCTTTACTAGCCTGCTAAACGCCGCTAGCGAATTTAGCGAGGCTTTTAAGAACAATCAGAGTAGTTTCTCATCATTTGTCACGTGGTCAATTCGAGAGCTTGACTTGTTCCTAAAGCAGTACTGTATTGAGGGGATTTTCCCTCCTGTTAAGAGCAATTTGAATTTTCAAATGGTAGCAGACTGTGTTGAGACCATTCGTACCCAGTGTGAAAGTCTACTTAAGAGCGGGCTTGACTTAGACTTCAAAGTAATGAACTTCCTTCATCCGCACTTGGAAACAGCTCTAAAACACGCCCAAGAGCTCTTACAAGAGAAAATATCGGTCATTGGGGACACCGATACCTGGGACCCTATGGACTGTCGTCAGAACCAGGCCCAAGTTGCCAAGGTAATAGTCGAACTGGATAATATCGGAGTACCCAGCCCATCAAACATCGTCACTAATGGAATAATAGATCTGAGCAAGACAACATTCTCCAGCTGCAAGCTAATACTCGGCTACGTTGACTGCTATTTTAAGATACATACACCAGAACTACTTGAGGAATTCGCTAGTTGTCTGTGCGACTTATTTCGACACATCATTGGCATCATAAGTAAGGCTATGAGTGACCCTACTCTTCTCCCTAAAAGTGATTTCCTCGTTAAAAATGCTGAGCTGCTGATATACAGTGTCCTCCCTGCTCTGGCACTGAAGATTGAAGGCAAAGTGAAAAGGAAGATACCTGAGATGCCAAAACTTCACGACGAACTAAAAGATCTAATGGAGTTGATAAAGAGTGGAATACCTCAGACTGGAGAGGAGGGGGAGGAGGGAGAGTATGAAAGTGATGAGGACAACGGGTTGGTATGAACTTGAACTGACAATATTTATTGTGTGATTGTAGTTTCATAATTATTATGTCAATTAATGTACTAGCTTTAATTTTCTCTCTTTCTATAACTCGATCTCTTTTACAATTATTAATCTTTTTGTCTAAAATAATTATAGTTATTCTAAATCTCTCTTAAAATGAAATTGATTTCAGTCATGTACATGTATGTGTATCTTGGAAAAGTGAGGGCGGTTGTTTCTTCTTCAAAAGTATATACATGTACCAAATCCAATTGCTAAGTTAAAGACTTCTCTAGCTTGTCCAGCTTTGACTTATAGCTTGTTTCTCTGTCCACTAACTTACGAAGCATTTCATCCTATAAAAAGAATAACAATAAATCACCTTCTTGCCTTTTATAATGTGTACAATGTACATAATAGTATGAGTGACTGTACATGCTCTACAAGTATATACCTGGTATGGTGTTACTGTCTCCTCCAGTAGCTTCTCTGTCATCATTTTAACATCTTCTGGCCTCAAGTTAAGGAGCAGAGTTGGTGGTATTGCTAAATTGAAAATTAAATATTTATCAGAAATCATGAATACACTTGATAACACAAACATATAGTACATTCCACTTTCACTCAATCTCTCTCTCTCTCTCTCTACCCTCATGTCAATTCAGTGTTTACTCTGATAATGAACATGTACATGTATACATTATGTAGCACATGCTTACCTCCTGTAGGAGAGGACATATCTGTACCCTATATAAAGATTAATGAGAAAGATAAGAGAGAGGATAAACTTGAAGCATATGTTACTAATGTACAGTGTACTTGTATTGAGTGAGGAGGAGAGTGGGTTGTGGGTGAGCCCAACTGAGTTTGAGAGGGAGAGCCAGCAGGGGCAGTTGATACTAGTCTGTTATAAAAGTCTTCAGTAACTGATTCTTCAAGAGGAGGAGGCGATAGAGTAGAGGAATCAGGTGGAAGTGATACCAAAAGCTAGCAGAAGAAGAATAGTGACAATTAACAAAAATGTGTAAAGAGAGAAAGAGGTAGAAAATTGTAGAGAGAGTTTGTATCTGGTTTAAGGATTATTATTACTTGCGTTTGAATAAATTCATCTTCTTGTTTCTCTTGAAGGATATACTCAAACAATGTATAATGCTGGACAAGACTAGTATGAATGTACGAGATAGTCGCCATGGCAACCTTAGGCGTGAAACATTTCAAACAGGTTTGATCAGACACGCCCACTCCAGCGAAATAGGATTTAAGCTCATTCAAGTTGTCCTGCAATGTGGTGCGCTTCTCTATGACAACAATTCAGACAATGAGGAATGTTAATGTAATTATATGTACTAGTAGACATTATAGTGATAGTAATTACTAGTGATAGTAATTATTAGTGATAGTAATTATTAGTGATAGTAATTATTAGTAAGATAGTACAGTCCTTTAGAATTAGTGAACATGTACATACATCTACATTTCACTAATTTTATTCATTTATTTTATTCATTTATTTTATTCATTTTTACACTGACAATTCACTTCAGATCACAGTACACAAACGTAGTGTACATGTACATGTAGATACAGTTAAAGTAGGTATGATATTTGACTAATGAGTGTACATAAGGAATGTCAATGTTATGAGAGGAGGTGAATAAGACAACAGTTCTCATCAGTGTGTGTGTTCACTGTGTTGCTTATGTTTGCTGCCCATACCTCTAATGTTAGCCAGCAGTTTGTGTATGATGGTGAAGAATGATGACAACTGCTCATCCGTGAAGTCCTTCTCTTGAGCAAAACTAATAATAATAATAACAATAATAATAACAACAAGTGTATTATTAATCTTTATTTTTATCTTTATTGTAGAGGGTAGGGCATTTGTACCAGGAGCTGCTAATGGTTTTTGGTTGCTAAAAACTTCACTACTAATGCTACAGTGCTGCTGTGGTATTAGCACTCCAACAGTGTAAGCTGTAGCAGAGGGAAGCTAAAGCTAACATGGCTTACACAAAGCTAGATACATAGTAATCCAAGATGGCTGCTTGCTGCAGGTCCTCTTCGTGTTTACTAAGAGAGAGCACTGTAGATAACTCCCTGCATGAGGATACAAATGAGAAAAAAAACCAGAAGTAAGATTAATGTAAATTTAAATACATTTTACATATAATATCACTAATGCAGGCATAAAAGCTTATTTGTATTGTTAATGCCAGGATGGATGGATCTACATTGTAAATTCATTGGTAGCAAAAATAAAATCATGATAAAATATATAATACTTTGTTAATTCTGTAGGAGAGAGTGCTTTAAACCTGGCCACTTGAGTTTGTGAGAGAACCTGCCACGAGAGCTGCTCTGGAGTATTCACCATCACTTCACTCGGCAGCTGCAAAATTTATAATAAAAGAAAGAAATAAAAGAGATAAAGATTATTAATTATATTGTTTGTTTCCATGGCAACTATCCATTAAAGAGATAAAATTCATTTCTGGAGTAGTTTCTTTTGCTGCTTAGCTTGCAAACAGACTTTGACTCACCTCTGCTGTGCTCTCAAACTTGCTGGACTTGCTCAAGTGGCTCTTGGAGCGAGAGGAAGAGAGAGATCTACTGGACGACATTTTGCAAGTTGCATCCAATCCAGCCACGCCTACTAGAATAAGCAACACCTTTCAAGTATACGGAAATAAAAATCGGTAACATTCCGTATACTGCAATATTAACAAAAAGCGTGGTCATTCTTCACAGATTACTGGTCTAAAAAGAGAAGCACTGTATAGCTCGAAGGACACAAGACACGCCATCTTTTACTACAATGGGAATAGAGTCAATCGTTGTATGGTAAGTTTGATCTAGTCACGTGATCTCCTTGACCACACCCCCACTCCACAGTGTTGACAACAGTGAGTGGATGAGGAATGGAGACTTTATCCCGACACGACTTCATGCCCAGCAAGACGCTGTGAATGTTGTCGCTCGTTTTAAAACTAAAGAAAACGTTGAAACGTCAATTGGCCTTCTCACCTTCAGCGAGTATGCGAATATTAATTGGTTGCCATGGTTACAAGCTCCTCCACTTTAGCTCGGACGTCCGTGTCCCCTTGACGACAGATTACAATAAGATTGCAAAGAGTCTTCAACAAGTTGAGCCGAAAGGAAATTTGAAATTCATAACCGGAATAAGGATAGCTCACGTGAGTTTATTAGTGGGTGTGGCAGTGTAGTTAATTAATAGTTATTAATTTTAGTTGGTTTTGAAGCATAGATTGAATCGCAATCATAAGACGAGGATCATAGCTTTTGTGGCTAGTCCTGTACTTGACGATAGGAAGGAAGTGAGTCTATTCTAGCAGCTGTTCAGTTCATTAATTCATTGTTATTGTTATTGTTATTATTATTGATGTTATTATTATTGAACATTAATGTACTTTCATTTGTGTAGCTCATATTATAATTATGTTGCAGTGTCAATTAATCAACAGAAAATTTTGAATCTTTGTTGCTATATTTTAAAAAATTGTCTGATGTACATGTACGTGTATGCGTAGTAGCTATAGAACACTGAAAATTTGTCAGTAATCTTTTGACATTAATTTATGTACATTGACCCTTCTTTATTATTATTATCATTATCATTATTATTATTATTATCATTATTATTATCATTATTATCATTATTATTATTATTATTATTATTATTATTATCATTATTATTATTATTAGTATTATTATTATCATTATTATTATTATTATTATTATTATTATTATTATTATTTATTGATAGATGGAGCGACTGGCCAAGAGGCTGAAGAAGGAGAAGATTCGTGTTGATATTGTCAGTTTTGGTGAAGATGAAGTTAACGTTGATAAACTCACCCACTTCATTGACACTTTGAACGGATCAAGCGCTGATCAGAAAGAATCGCAAAAGTATAAAGAAGAATGAATTTGATTCAAACAACATGTCTTTTCTTTTATAACCCATCCCTCTCTCTCCCCCTCTCTCCTCTCTCTCTCTATAAAGATGTCACCTGGTTCAAGCCCGACCTGGCCCAATGCTCTCCGATATATTAATACAATCTCCTATAATGATGGGAGAAGATGGAGTCCCCATTGGTATGGCCACAGGTGGTGCTGGGTTTGATTTCTCTATGGATCCAATGGCTGCCGATGATCCTGAACTAGCGATGGTAATCATAAGGGAAATAAATAGTTCATTATTATTGGAGCTGTTACAGTAGTTTACTGTTTAAAAGTATTTAGGACATAATTTGGATTGTGTGTGTGAGGGAGTGTATAGATTCTGATTAACTGTAACATTACAAATTTTTAATGAGCAGGAATGAACCAAATTAAGAGTGAATTTTTTTAACATGCATGTATAATTAATTTCATTGTATTGTTGTGTTTCTTATTATTATTATTATTGTTTAATTTAGGCTCTGAGGGTATCGTTAGAGGAGCAGAGACAGAGACAAGACTCTGAGACCCTTCGTGTTCAAAGAGAATCATTGGAACAAATGCAAACTGATTCTGGAGGTAAAGATGTACTGGTATTGTTATGAATTATCATTATTTTGTTAGGGGGTGTGGGTGAAGGTGGGGTTTTAGCACAGGCTGGGAGATCTGATCTACCAGTAAATGAGGTGAGAGGAATGTTAATTGTATTCATAGCTTGACACCTTAACCGCAAGTGTGTGCCCCACTATGATATGGTCTGGTTTATCTCCTTTAAAATGCTTCTCCTAGCCAACAGTTTGCAGATGTGATATGAGTTACATGTATCTTCAATAAAATTTTTGAAAGGACTTTTCAAAGTCCTGTAATGTTTACGTTTGACAAATTTGTGAATTTGTGAATTTTTGAAATTAAATTAACAAATTTTCAGGTAATCAGTTTAATGTGGTCCCTAGTGGTTCCAACAAAGCATGCTAAGTGAGCTAAACAGCATGAGCTTCATGAGCTGACAAGCATTACAATACAGTACATGGCATTTGGAGCAACTTTAAAAATTCATAAAAAATCAATTTTGATCTGCATGAGCATTATGCCAAGATCCTGTGAGAAACCCTGCCCATACTCTTCTCTCTTGTTCTGTTTCCTTTAATGATTGTACGCTAAATGTTTGTTGGTTTGTTTGTTTGTTTGTTTGTTTTAGGGCGTCACTGGACTTGGTACTATCCCGGTAAGTTGCTTGCATCTCATTAGCAAAGAGAGAGAGAAGGAGAGAGGGAGACATCATCACAAGATGGAGGAAAGTTCATTATTATATTTATCTCTTTGTGTCCCTCTTTTAGGATATATCTGAAATGACAGAAGAGGAGCAGTTGGCTATGGCACTACAGATGTCAATGGCAGGTAGGGACAGCAAAGTAGAGAGAGAGTGATATTTAATGATGAGTTTAGCCCCCGAAGAAACTGAAATGGAAACAGAGAGCTCAGGACCCAGTGGGTCGGCCCCCAAATCCGGAACTGAAGATGCTTCAAAATCTGAAGGCCCCCAGTCAGAAGATGCAGATATGCAAGACTTAATGCAAAATAAAGAATTCCTACAGTCAGTTCTGAGCTCACTCCCTGGTGTTAATCCTGAGGAGGCTATGCAGAATTTACAAGAAATGAGTGAAGTAGCTGCTGAACAGGCAGAAGAAGCAAAGAAAGAGAAAGACAAAGTAGATGATGAATGAGTCTTGCTCAACCTTCCCCTTTCTCTTTATACACTCTAGGATAAGTCATCATAACTTTATAATCACAAGAGAAGGATATGTTCTTCAGTTATGGTTACAGCAACTTTTAGTTGTAGAATTACTGTTAATTAATTTTAATAATAATGACAATGAATATTAATGAGCGGATGTTGGGTGTGACCGCATCACTCCATATCTCCTCAATTCAGTCCTTTCCTTCTCTGCCCCCTCTCTCTCTCTCCATTTCTCTGTCTCTCTGAGAGAAAAAGGAGACGGTAAAAGAGAGCCGTATATCTATAACAGCGACTCTATCATTCTACGATAGCCACTGTAACAGAAGGATCTGTATAACCATAGATATAACGAGTTATTGGTGAGCCCTCTTTAGTCTTGATAACCAAACTGATCCCTCCCCTTCTTAAAACGTCCATTCTTCTCATCCTCTCTACAGATCTAAGGATACCAGTATGGAGTTAGAGAATATAGTAGCTAATACTGTCTACATTAAAGCCAGAGAAGGTAATTATCCTGTAATTTAGGATTACTTCATCTCTGATTACATGCTCCAGCAATACACATAAACACACATTCTGATGTCCCTATACTTCATTATCTAATTTGTTTTGATTGAGTGTTCCCATCTTCAAAGAGAAGACTCTTTGTGTTGTGTTGTTAGTCATGTCCCTAATATGTTAAAGACCTCGTTCTACTGTACTTATATTGGTTTTAACGCTGTGTTAACAGTATCACATTAGCGGCACTGATTTGACTCTCACCTAATCAATTTAAGCATTAGCGATCAGTATGATATTCATTTATTATTGTATCTATTTATTTATTGGCTGGATAACGTAAAATGTAGTTCTAGTCCAAAGTAGATGGCACACACGTCACGTATGTATGCATAAGCTTGGTAAATATTGACTGTTGCTTTTGTAAGGACACGAGTTCACTTCTCTCTCTCTCTCTCTCTCTCTCTCTCTCTCTCTCTCTCTCTCTCTCTCTCTCTCTCTCTCTCTCTCTCTCTCTCTGTTTTTGTTGGAGTCAGTGTGTGTGTGTGTTGTTCTAGTGCTTTGCTGTCCTTGTCATTCATTCATGTATTGTATTATGCTGCTCTTACAGTTTGTCCTAATCATAATCATCTCTGTTGGTATTTATTAGTAGAAATAATATCCTGTTGATTATTGTGAGTGAGAGAGAGAGGGGGGAGGAAGAACAGATTAGTGGAGAGGTTGAAAAAAATGAGTAAAATTCATATTGTAAGGATACTCAAATTCAAATACCTTGTTCATGTGAAAACAAAACATGGAGTATTGTTGTGTCCATGTAGATACACTTAGAGAACACTTGCTGTATGTGCATGTACAAGTATTGGTTTGACACTAATCTGTAGTAAGGTCACACACTGTGAGGTGTCCATGTCATAATGCTAACTGGTTATGTTCACTAACATAATCCTCTCCCTGTCTTCATACATTGTATTCCTTCAATAATTTCTCCATCTGCTCCATTATTGTAATATCTTGTGTGTCTGTTGTTAGTTGTGGTAGGGAGGGAGAGAAGGAGGGAGAGAGGAATCAGATAGAGAGGGTAAGCATGGCCTAGGAGTAAAGTGACTTTATGCTCTCATTATAGACTGTCTGTGTTTGTGTATGTTTCTAAATTAAAGTAGCAGCTATTACTGAAGCCAAGTACACTACTCCAGTATCTTTGCTGTGTCTATCAACCTGTGTTCCTAATGTATACTCATAGTGACATATACTGTACCTGCTTTCCTCTATCTCTCTCTTTCTTTCCCTCTCTCAGTCTTGTTGTTTCTTGCTGTCCTGTTATTTTTATTGTTGTCCTATTTTGCCTGTCAATCTGTCTTCCATTCATACTATTCCTCCTGTACTAATTCAATTGCAATAACTTCCTTTGTGTGTAATGCCAATCATACTTACATGTTCATGCTGGTACTCTCATTGTTACTCCCCTTCTTCAAACTACACGACTCACTCACTGACTATATTCCATAGCTTGTACTAATAAATTCCAGCAATGCACATACATGTACACTCTCTGTCATCTCTTATTGACAATCAATCATGTACATGTACATATGCGTGATATTCATTTGAGGATTGATCTATCAACCAACAGGCAATAACCTTTAACAGTCTTCAGTATAAGGCTACATGAGCATGTTCACGTCTATAAGTACATGTACAGTACACTGTACATGTACATGTACATATGTTGTATCTTGTGGATGTTTATCTTTTGTAAGCACTTGCATTTCTCTCTCCTTTTCTCTCCCTCTCTCCCCCCCTCTCTCTCTTAATAATGATATATTCTTTATTGGTAGGTTTTTCTTGGAATGCACAACTTAATTGTCTCATTTTGTTGTTGTAAACTTTATGAAAGCATGCTTTCCACCTTCTCTAGGTTTCCTATTGCACTTCCAGGCATAGCAGACCTTATTCCAGCATTAGTATTGGCATATCATTAAAATAGAATATTAGTTCAGGATAGGAAGGAGAGAGAGAGAGAGAGAGAGAGAGAGAGAGAGAGAGAGAGAGAGAGAGAGAGAGAGAGAGAGAGAGAGAGAGAGAGGGAAATTGTATTAATAAAAACATGGAGGAGTATTTGTATCATAGTGCTATCATTTACCATCATCATCCCTCTATTTATCAAACAACTGATCTTATAAATATTTGATTTATGTACACATTTCTATGATGATCCACATGTACTTATAATATTCTTGATCTATTAATTATCGTCATGTGATCTTCAGGTGATCGTGGGCGGAGTAAGAAATGGAAAGAAATGTTAAAGTTACCCCCAGTTGGAACTTGCTTACCTCTTAGGGACAAAATAGGTAAGAAATAATTTACACTTGAATTCAATTTTATCTACTAGTTCCCTCCCTCTCTCTCTCTCTCCCTCTCTATTCTGTTCCAATAGATCACACGTTTGAATTCATTGTTGAGCAGCAGCCGATAGGTCACAAGTTGTTCCTACTCTTTTGTGAGAAGGACCTGAAACTCTCTCGCTGCATGCAGTTCCTTCACGCTGTGGACGAACTAAAGATTGTTGTTGAGGGGAAAAGACTAGCACACGCTCAGACCGTCTTTGATGACTTTTTGTCCTTGGACGTGAGTTTATGGGTGTGGTTTTGTGAGGAGTGTGGTCACAAGAGGGCGTGGCAACATATGATTTGTTAGTGTTTTTATTGGCGATTGTTCAAGCAAGAAACAAAGGGAGGGAGTGTTGATGGCTGGGAATTTGTGTTTGTAGAATTATCTTTCTTGGAGAGTAGTAACTTTCACAAATAACAGCGTGCAGTTTATTAAACATTACTAGATGTAATTGAGATTAAATATTTTTAATATTTTGTGCTCATTTTCATTACTCCTACAGTCACCTCAGGATCAAGCCTCAAAGTTTTTGGGTGCCGGAAAACTCGAATGTGTCTCTGATGAACTGGCCACTAAGACTCAAGAGAAACTCAAAGGAATTGTACCAGTTGATGTATTTGAAGAATGCAGACAGTAAATAGTATAGAGAGAGAGAGAGAGAGGGAGAGAGAAAGAGAGAGGGAAGTAGAGAATGAACTAACAATGTACAGTACATTGTATTTAGATTTGTATATATTCATTTTTATTTTCCCTAGGGCTGTTCGTGATTTCCTGAGTGGTCAGCCTCTCATTGATTTTGTAGAGAGTCCCTTCTACTGGAGGTTCCTCCAATGGAAGACACTGGAAAGGTACGTCACAATAATTAATGTCTGTGTGTCTGTGTTTCTGGGCTTTGTGTCTGACTGGTGACACGACTATCAGCCATTAATCTTAATTTGTTAATTGTGTTGTTTTTGTTGTGTCTTATCCTTCCCTTAATATCTACCTCTATCCTTCAACCTGTGGGCCAACTTGTCATGATGTCAATTCTTTTATTGATTTATCTATGAGTCATATTTACTATATTTGAGCAGAGGTTGTAGCCACGGGCCATTATATTATCATTAGTTACTGTTTTGTCTTCCTTAGGTATTGTTTCCCTTCTTGTTCTTTTCTCGTTTATTTTTTAACTTTTAAAATCCCTCTCTCTCTCTCTCTCTCTTTTTCCTCCAGGATGATAATCACTAAGGATCATTTCCGTCAGTATCGTGTCCTTGGTAAAGGAGGCTTTGGTTTGGTGTTTGCGTGTCAGAGCAAGTTCACCGGTAAGATGTACGCTCTTAAGAAGCTAGAGAAGAAACGAGTCAAGAAGAGAAAAGGAGAGAAACTGGCCCTCAATGAGAAGGAAGTCCTGGAGAAAGTTGACAGCAGATTTGTGGTAAGACACGTTTGTGACAAACAATGTTTTTTCAATGTTTCTACATCTATACATGTACAATATGTACAATACATGTATGTACATGTTTCCGTTACTTTGTGTACTGATGTTATATTCACAGTTTGTGTGAGTGTGTGTGTCAGTAACTGCTAATGCGTCATTCATGTTGTCTTTTCAATGATGCTTTATTGTATGTTGATGACAGGTGTCTCTAACT